>NC_090035.1:80621089-80786089 GCF_037176765.1 Anolis sagrei | reverse complement strand
TTCCTAAAAATCAGTATATAAACCGATATTTCTGAAACTTTGCAGGATCAATGCCCTGATTATGCTGTCTCATTGTGCAGAAATTCAAAGAGATACCTCTTTTAGATTTTTTAAAGTAATTTTTAAATAAAAGAAATCTTTTAAAAATTCCTAAAAATCGTTAGATGAATGAATCTTTCCGAAACTTTGCAGGATCAGTGCCCTACATATGTTGTCTCATTGTGCAGAAATTCAAAGAGATACCTCTTTTAGTTTTTTGAAAAATAATTTTAATTAAATTTTTAGAAACAAAATTCTTAAAAATCAGATGAACGAATCTTTCTTTTAGTTTTTTGAAATATTATTTTAATTGAATTTTTTAAAAAAACAAATCCTAAAAATCAATATATAAATTAATCTTTCTGAAAGTTTACAGGATCAATGCCCTAATTATGTTGTCTCATTGTGCAGAATTTTGAAGAAATGCCTCTTTTAATTTTTTTGAAAAATATTGTTTAATTGAAAAATACATTAAAAATTCCTAAAAATCAGTATATAAAATAATGTTCCTGAAACTTTGCAGGATCGATGCCCTACATACGTTGTCTCATTATGCAGAAATTCAAAGAGATACCTCTTTTAGTTTTTTGAAAAATATTTTTTAATTGAAAAAGATGTTTAAAGATTCCTAAAAATCAGTATATAAAATAATCTTCCTGAAACTTTGCAGAATCAATGCTCTGCTTATGCTGTCTCATTGTGCAAAAATTCAAAGAGCTGCCATTTTTAGTTTTTTGAAAAATAATTTTTAATTGAAAAATACTTTTTAAAATTCCTAAAAACCAGTAGATAAATGAATCTTTCTGAAACTTTGCAGGATCAATGCCCTGATTATTCTGTCTCACTGTGCAGAAATTCAAAGAGATACCTCTTTTAGGTTTTTGAAAAATAATTTTAATTGAATTTTAAAAAAAATTTCCCTAATAATCAGTATATGAGCAAATCGTTCTGAAACTTTGCAGGACCAATGCCCTGATTATTCTGTCTCATTGTGCAGAAATTCAAAGAGATACCTCTTTTAGTTCTTTGAAAAATAATTTTAATTGAAAAATATTTTTTAATTCCTAAAAATCAGTATATCAACCAATCTTTCTGAAACTTCACAGGATCAATGCCCCGATTATGTTGTCTCAACGTGCAGAAATTCAAAGAGATGCCATTTTGGTTTTTTGAAATATAATTTTAATTGAATTTTTTAAAACAAAATTCATAAAAAATCGTTAGATGAATGAATCTTTCCGAAACTTTGCAGGATCAATGCCCCAATTATGTTGTCTCAACGTGCAGAAATTCAAAGAGATACCTCTTTTAGATTTTTGAAAAATAATTTTAATTGAATTTTTAGAAACAAAATTCTTAAAAATCAGTAGATGAACGAATCTTTCTGAAACTTTGCAACATCGATGCTCTGATTATTCTGTCTTGTTGTGCACAAATTCAAAGAGATACCTCTTTTAGTTTTTTGAAAAATAATTTTAAGTGAATTTTTTAAAACAAAATTCCTAAAAATCATTAGATGAACAAATCTTTCTGAAACTTTGCAGGATTGATTCCCACTTTGTATTTTGTCATTGTGCAGAAATACACGGTGATACCTCTTGGGAGATATTTTTCAAAAATATATTTGTTATTTTTAAAAAAATAAATATTTAAAATCTATGGATGACCGAAACGTTTTGAAACTTGGCAGGCTTAAAGCTGTAATGGTTGCCTACGTGCAAGCCAAGTTTCAACCTAATAGCCATAAAAATGATGGAGAAACAAGTCTCGAAATTTTCCCCCGTTGACACCAATGGAAGTAATCTTAAAGAAATAGTGACTGACCGGAGGGGTTTGCGCTCGATGCAGACTTTCTCGAAGATGTCCTTCAGGAAGGACGGCGGGCTCTCCTGCACCATGTGATGGACGCGGAGGCGGGACTTCAGGTACTCCAGGAAGCGCTTCAGGAAGCCCACAAAGTGCTCCGCGGTCCGGATGTTGCCCGGCACGGCCTCTGCCCAAAAGGAGACCACAAAGCCCATCATCCACTTACCTTCTTTGCAGCTCCAGGGATGCAAAATGTAATCCAAGCCATACCAATAGGAGACTAGGGTCCGGATGGAGGAAAGTAATATAGTCATGGCTTGACCATAGTAATATAGATGACCATACATGAGCCAAGAAGGTGATGCAGCAGCAAAAAAGGCCAATGCGATCCTAGGTTGCCTCCATAGAAATCTAATGTCCAGCTAGAGCAGCGGTTCTCAACCTGGGGGTCGCGACCACCAGGGGGGTCGCCTGGCCATATATCATACACACACACACACACACACACACACACACACATGTGTACACACACACATGTGTACACACACACATACACACACACATGTGTACACACAAACACATGTGTACACACATACGCATACAAACACACATGTGTACACACACATGTACACACACATACACACATGTACGCACATGTGTACACACATGGGCACATGTGTACACACATGCACACACACATGTGTACACACATACACACATGTGTACACACACATAAACACATATGTGTACACACATACATATGTGTACACACATACACACACAAACACACATGTGTACACACATACACATATGTGTACACACATGTGTACAAACACATACACATGTGTACACACATACACACAAACACACAAGTGTACACACACATATACACACATGTACACACACACACACACACATATATATATATATATATATATATATATATATATATCACAATCATATCCAGGGAGGCTTATTAAGTCAAGTAAGAGTTTGGGTGGCATCTCTTGGGAGGGATCGGATAGTGTCTTCCCGCTGGACTGAATCACCTTTGGGGGTCCCTTTATGGTTCTATGATTAGAGAGACTCATCAAGTAAGAGTCTGGATGGTCATCTGTTGGGAGTGATTGAATGGGGTCTTCCTTCCAGGCAGAAGGAGCTGGACGGGATCCCTTTATAGTTCTATAAGAAAGACTCATATAGTAAGAGTATGGATGGCCATCTGTTGAGAGTGATTGAATGGTGTTATCATGATGTTAGAATGGGGCTGGACTGGATGGCCTTTGGAGGTCCCTTTCCAAGTCTATGGTTCTAATATATATATTTCACAATCATATCTAGGGAGGCTCATTAAGTCAAGTAAGAGTTTGTGTGGCCATCTTTCGGGTGGGATCAGATGGTGTCTTCCTGTTGGGCAGAACAGGGCTGGACTGGATGGCCTTTGGAGGTCCCTTTCCAAGTCTATGGTTCTATGGTGCGTGTGCGTGTGTGTGTATATATATATCTCACAGTCATATCTTGGGAAGCTCATTAAATCAAGTAAGAGTTTGAGTGGCCATCTTTCAGGTGGGATCGGATGGTGTCTTCCTGTTGAACAGAAGAGAGTGGGACTGGATGGCCTTTGGAGGTCCCTTTCCAAGTCTACGGTTCTATTATATCTATATCTATGTGTGTGTGTGTGTGTGTATTAAAACATATATCACAATCATATCCAGGGAAGCTCATTAAGTCAAGTAAGAGTATGGGTGGCCATCTTTTGGGTGGGATCGGATGGTGTCTTCCTGTCGGGCAAGAAGAGGACTGGACCGAATCGCCTTGGGGGGGGGGGTCCTCTTTATGATAAGAGAGACTCATCAAGTAAGAGCCTGAATGGCCATCTGTTGGGAGTGATTGAATGGTGTCTTCATGCCACAAAGAAAGGGGGTTGGACTGGATGGCCTTTGGAGGGGTCCATTTCCAAGTCTATGGTCCTATGATATATATATATCACAGTCATATCTAGAGAGGCTCATTAAATCAAGTAAGAGTTTGGGTGGCCATCTGTTGGCAGTGATTGAATGGTGTCTTCCTTCCACGCAGAAGGGGGCTGGACTAGATGGCCTTGGGGGGTCCCTTTCCAAGTTTATGGCTCTACAGTAAGGGTGGCTAAGGGGCCACGCTAGTTCCAAGAGGTGCCAAACTGCATTAAATCGACAGCGCGGACGCACCCATATGGACACACACCTTGCAGGACCTCGTCCGGGAGCACGGGGTTGGCCAGGTAGACGTCGGTCTCTCGGGCCACGTGGGCCTCGCGAAGCCCCTCCACCAGGCGCCGGTACTCCTCCCTCAGCTTCTGTGCATCCGTCTCCTTGATGCTGGGGAAAGGGGGCAAAGGGCAGAGACTCCTAGCGAGGGGCCCCCTCCAGAAATCCCACTGACCAAAGGAAGTGACCGTCCACTCTTGGACGTTATGCACTGCCCAGCAGTAGTCTATGACGAGGCTGACCACAGAATTGGGCTGGAGGTCATAGATTCCTAGAGGGAGCACAGAGTTGCCTTGGAGGACCCATTAGCAATGAATAATAATAATAATTGTTGTTGTTGTTATTGTTATTATTGCTTTTATTGCAATTATTGCTATTTTCATCATTGCTCTTATTATTGCGGTTATTGTTATTCTTATAATCACTCTTATTATTATTATTACTGTTATTATTATTGGTGTTATTGTTATTGCTTTTATTGTTGTTATTATTGCAATTATTGTCATTTTTATCATTGCTCTTATTATTGACGTTATTGTCATTCTTATCATTGCTCTTATTATTATTGTTACTGTTATTATTGGTGTTATTGTTATTATTGCTTTTATTGTTGTTATTATTGCAATTATTGTTATTTGAATCCTTGCTCTTATTATTGCGGTTATTGTTATTCTTATAATCACTCTTATTATTATTACTGTTATTATTATTGATGTTATTGTTATTATTGCTTTTATTGTTATTATTATTGCAATTATTGTCATTCTTATCATTGCTCTTATTATTATTATTACTATTATTGTTGGTGTTATTGTTATTATTGCTTTTATTGTTATTATTGCAATTATTGTCATTTTTATCATTGTTCTTATTATTGTGGTTATTGTCATTCTTATCATTGCTCTTATTATTATTATTATTACTGTTATTATTACTACTGTTATTGTTATTATTGCTTTTATTGTTATTATTGCAATTATTGTCATTTTATCATTGCTCTTATTATTGCGGTTATTGTCATTCTTATCATTGCTCTTATTATTATTATTACTATTATTGTTGGTGTTATTGTTATTATTGCTTTTATTGTTATTATTGCAATTATTGTTATTTTTATCATTGCTCTTATTATTGCGGTTATTGTTATTCTTATAATCACTCTTATTATTATTATTACTATTATTGTTGGTGTTATTGTTATTATTGCAATTATTGTTATTGCAATTAGGGCAATTTATTGTTGTTATTATTGCAATTATTGTTATTTTTATCATTGCTCTTATTATTGCGGTTATTGTCATTCTTATCATTGCTCTTATTATTATTACTGTTATTGTTATTATTATTATTATTATTGGTGATATTATTACTATTTCTGTTATTATTGTTATAAACCGTTGTTATCATTATTACTATTGTTGCTACTATTATTATTGCTTCTTATTATTATTGCTATTATTATTGCTGTTTTGGTCAGACATCATTATCATTACTCTTATTCTTGTTGCTGCTGCTACTGATATTACTGATATTGTTGTTGTTGTTGTTATTATTATTATTATTATACATTGTCAGTAATAATATTATTGTAGATTGTTACTATTATATAACAATAACTGCAAGAACTGCAATGTTATTATTGCTGTTATTGTTCTTAGCATTGCTGTTATTCTTATTGCTGTCATTATTGCTATTATTGTTCTTGTTGTTGTTATTGTTCCTATAATTGTTGTTGTTATTGTTATTATTGCTGTTATTGTTATTCTTAGCATTGCTGTCATTCTTATTGCTGTCATTATTACTGTTATTGTTATTGCTGTTGTTGTTGTTCCTATAATTGTTGTTGTTATTGTTATTATTGTTGTTATTGTTATTCTTAACATTGCTGTTATTCTTATTGCTGTCATTAGTGCTGTTATTGTTATTGCTGTTGTTATTGTTCCTATAATTGTTGTTGTTATTGTTATTTTTGCTGTTATTGTTATTCTTAGCATTGTTGTTATTGTTATTGCTGTTGTTATTGTTCCTATAATTGTTGTTGTTATTGTTATTATTGCTGTTATTGTTATTCTTAGCATTGCTGTCATTCTTATTGCTGTTGTTATTGTTCCTATAACTGTAGGTGTTATTGTTTACAGCTATTATTATAATTGCTGTTATTGTCATTCTTGTTATTGCTGTCATTACTACTGTTATTTCCATGATTATTGCTGCTATTGTTATTATTATTGATGTTACTGTTTTACAATTGAGGCTATTATTATTGTTATTGCTGTTTGTTAGTTATTACCATTGTTGCTATTGTTATTATGGCTTATTGTCATTATTATTATTGCTGTTATTATTTCTGCTATTATTGCTGATATTGTTACTGTTGTAGCTGTTGCTGCCATTACTATTATTATGGCTGTTGTTATTATTATTATGGCTGTCATTTTATTACTGCTATTATTATTATTGTATTTATTTATTTATTACCCCCTTTTTTTCTTTAAATCATTAAAATTTACTTCCTGGATTTGGCATTTGATTACTATGGAGATGCTCTTTGCTAACTGAATTGAATATTGTTGCTTAGATGTGTTGAATTGATGTCCTACTTCCCTATTGTGTTTGTTTATTTACTTGTATGCAAATGGTGTAAATAAGCAACTGCTCACTTCTGGATGGCGGATTGGAGGGTGGCCACGTTCCCTTGGCACCGGTCCAGCATCTTGCGCGTGATGTTCACCCCCATGGAGTCGATGCAGACGTTATCTGCAAATCAAGAACAAAATCGATATATATGGGAAATGCATAGGATGACCTTCCTCCGTCCCCAGTTCGGACCGATGACCACTCGGCCATCCCTTACCGATATTGTGAGCCTCGTCGAAGACCACCACCGACTTCCTGGCCAGCTCTTTGGAGACCAAATCTGCAATTTTGGGGTCCAAAAGGTAGTGGTAACTGTACACCACCACATTGGCATGGAGGATCTGCTCCAAAATGGGGAAAGAAAAGAAT
Organism: Anolis sagrei; assembly: GCF_037176765.1. Taxonomy (NCBI): domain Eukaryota; kingdom Metazoa; phylum Chordata; class Lepidosauria; order Squamata; family Anolidae; genus Anolis; species Anolis sagrei. The sequence continues at coordinate 80,778,992 of NC_090035.1, read as the reverse complement.
TATTATTATTATTATTATTATTATTATTATTATTATTATTATTATTCTAGATTGCTAGTTCAAATGTTATCCATGGTGACAGGATGCTGCTGCATCAATGTAGTTTCTGGTTGCTTGAGAGTTGCTATTCAAAATAAGCCTAATACTATACCCCATACTAGACCACATCATCATCATCTTCTTCTATCATTATTATTATTGTTGTTGTTGTTGTTATTCATTGTCAGTAATAATAATAATAATAATATTGTAGATTATTATTATAACTATTCTTATACGTTGTCAGTAACAATATTATTGTAGATTGTCATTATTATTATTACTATACGGCGCTCCATGCAGTCATGCCGGCCACATGACCTTGGAGGTGTCTACGGACAATGCCGGCTCTTCGGCTTAGAAATGGAGATGAGCACCACACCCCAGAGTCAGACATGACTGGACTTAATGTCAGGGGACAACCTTTACCTTTACCTATACATTGCCATTATTATTATTATTATTATTATTATTATTATGCATTATCAGTAATAATATTACTATTATTGTAGATTGTCATTATTATTATTATGCATTGTCAGTAATAATATTACTATTATTGTAGATTGTCATTATTATTATAGCCAGTAATAATAATAATATTATTATTGTAGGTTGTCATTATAGATTATCATTATTATTCTTATTATTGTTATACAATGCCCATATTATTATTATTATTATTATTATTATTATTATTGTAGATTGTCATTATTATTATACATTGCCAGTAAGAAAATTACTATTATTGTAGATTGTCATTATTATTATTATTATTATTATACATTGTCAGTAATAATATTATTATTAATGTAAATTGTTGTTGTTATTATTATTATTATTATTATTATTATTATACATTGCCAGTAATAAAATTATTATTATTGTAGATTGTCATTATTATTATAATAAATTGTCAGTAATAATATTACTATTATTGTAGATTGTCATTATTATTATACATTATTATTAATAAAATATTATTGTAGATTGTTATTATTATTATTATACATTGTCAGTAATAATAATATTATTGTAGATTGTCATTATTATTATTATGCATTGTCAGTAATAATATTATTATTGTAGATTGTCATTATTATTATTATACATTGTCAATATTATTATTATTATTGTGGATTGTCATTATCATTATCATTATTATTATTATACATTGTCAGTATTATTATTATTACTGTAGATTTTCTTTATTATTATTATTATACATTGTCAGTAATAGTATTATTATTGTAGATTGTCATTATTATTATAATTATACATTGTCAGCAATAACATGATTGTATATTGTTATTATTATTATACATTGCCAGTAATAAAATTATTATTATTGCAGATTGTCATTATTATTATTATTATTATACATTGTCAGTAATAAAAGTAATATTATTATTGTAGATTGTCATTATTATTATTATACATTGTCAGTAATAATATTATTATTGTAGATTTTCATTATTATTATTATTATACATTGTCAGTAATAATATTGTTATGATTGAAGATTGTCATTATTATTATACATTGTCAATAATATTATTATTAATGTCGATTGTCATTATCATTATTATTATTATTATTATACATTGTCAATATTATTATTATTATTGTAGATTTTCATTATTATTATTATTATACATTGTCAGTAATAATATTGTTATGATTGAAGATTGTCATTATTATTATACATTGTCAATAATATTATTATTAATGTCGATTGTCATTATCATTATTATTATTATTATTATACATTGTCAATATTATTATTATTATTGTAGATTTTCTTTATTATTATTATTATACATTGTCAGTAATAATATTATTATTGCGGATTGTCATTATTATTATAATTATACATTGTCAGCAATAACATGATTGTATATTGTTATTATTATTATACATTGCCAGTAATAATATTATTGTTATTGGAGATTGTCATTATAAATATTATTATCCATTGCCAGTAATAAAATTATTATTATTATAGATTGTCATTATTATTATTATTATTATTATACATTGTCAGTAATAAAAGTAATATTATTATTGTAGATTGTCATTATTATTATTATACATTGTCAGGAGTCATATTATTATTATTGTAGATTATCATTATCATTATTATACATTGTCAGTAATAAAATTATTATTATTGTAGATTTTCATTATTATTATTATTATACATTGTCAGTATTATTATTATTATTGTGGATTGTCATTATTCCTATTTATTCTTATTCTTATTATTATTATACATAATAATAATCCAACCCCTTCTGCCATAAAGGAAGATACCACCCGATCCCTCCCGACAGATGGCCTTCCTGCCCCTTTTTATCCAAAACCTGAAATACTCCTAACATACGAAATCATTTGTGGCTGAGACAGTAGCACCCAAGCTTTCTGAGGTTCTAATGCATAAACACTTTGCTTCATGCACAAAAATAATGCCCAGAAAGCAACCTTTACGCTATAAGGAACTATTTGCAAAGGAAAGGAAAGCAAGAAAGGCAACAAGGTGCAACTTTGCATTACCGCGTATCTGGCGAGGAAGTAGGGGCACCACCCTTTCTTCCGCCCATACGCTTTCAAGTCGTCGAGGTTGTAGACTCCATAGGGAATGGGCACCTCCCGCCCGTGAGCATCAAATTCCTGCCAAAAGAGGAGAAAGAGAATAATTATATATCATAAAGATATCCTATAGATTCCCATGCAATGCCTCCCTACTTGCGCAAAGCATGCAAATAGGTGCAAAGAATGAGGTTTTAAATGGGCTGGTTGGCCATCTGTCAGGAGGGATCGGACGGTATCTTCCTTTATGGCAGAAGGGGTTGGACTGGATGACCTTTGGGGGCCCTTCCAACTCTAGGATCATATTATCTTTCTCTACATATATATAAATTTATATATGTGTGTGTGTGTGTGTATGCGCGCGCGTGTGTAATGTTAGTTTGTGCTACCATCAGAACTCAAAAACCACTGGGGAAACTGACACCAAATTTGGACACAAGACACCTAACGGTCCAATTTATGTCCTCCACTCAAAAAAATTGATTTTGTCATTTGGGAGTTGTAGTTGCTGGGATTTATAGTTTACCTAAAATCAAAGAGCATTCTGAAATCCACCCATGATGGAATTGGGCCAAACTTAGCACACAGGGCTCCCATGACCAACAGAAAAAACTGGAAGGGTTTGGTGGGCATTGACCTTGAGTTTGGGAATTATAGTTCACCCACATCCAGAGAGCACTGTGGACTCAAACAATGATGGATCTGGACCAAACTTGGCATGAGTATTCCATATGCCCAAATGTGAACACAGATGGAGTTTAAGGGAAATAGACCTTGACATTTGGGATTTGTACTTACTGGGATTTATGGTTCACTACAATTAAAGAGCATCCTCAACCCCACAAACGACAGAAATGGGGCAAACTTCCCACACAGAACGCCCATGACCCAACAGAAAATACTTAAGGCCATCCATTCCAACTCCCTTCATCCGGGCAAGAAAATGGAATCAGAGCCCTCCTGACAAAGAGCCATCCAGCCATAGAGATAGATAGATGGATATGATTCCATCTCTCTCTCTCTCTCTCTCTCACACACACACACACACACAGATATAGTATCATAGATTTGAAAGGGACCCCTAAAGAAGGACAATGATATGTCGCATGTTCCAGAGTAGGCGAACCAGACACTCTCCACATCAACACTGGCAAAGAAAGAGCAAGAAATACTGTTTACCCACAAGCAGAAAGGAATTACATAGATTAGAAACCAACACTTTCTCATTACTTGATTTTCCAGATCACCAGACTAGGTCACAGCAACGCCTGGCAGGGGACCGCTAGTGTGTGTGTGTGTGTGTGTATAATACCTTAATTCTATCTATATGTCTGTCTGTCTGTCTGTCTGTCTGTCTATCTATCTACCTACCTACCTACCTACCTACCTACCTACCTACCTACCTATCTCTATGGTTCACAATTGGATCTATCTATGGCTGGGTGGCCATCTGTCAAGGGTGGTTTGATTGAGTCTTTCTTTATGGCAGAATGGGATTGGATGGCCATGGGGGTCTCTTCCAATTTTAGGATTCTATGATATATCTATGAGATAGATAGATAGATAGATAGATAGATAGATAGATAAATAGATAGATAGATAGATAGATAGATAGATAGATAGATAGATAGATAGATAGACAGACAGACAGAGATATTTCAGAATGGTATCTTTCTATAGTCTATCAATCAATAATCTATCTATTTATCATTTATATATCTATCTAATGAGTTAGACTACATAGAATATATATGCATTCTAACGTGTATCTATGTATCATCTATTTATTTATTTATTTATCAATCAATCATCTATGTATCTATGTATCTATCTATCTATCATCTCTCTGTCAGCTATCTATTATCTATCTATCTATCTATCTATCTATCTATCTATCTATCCATCCATCTATCTATCTATCTATCGGTTCCCTCTCTATATCTATGGCTGTATCTATCTATTGCTGGATGGCCATCTGTTGAGAGGGATCGAATGGTGCCTTCCCATCTGGCAGAGGAGGGGTTGGACTGGATGGCCTTTAGGGGTCACTCCCAACTCTAGGATTTTATGGATATATTCAAAAAGACTGGATGGCAATCTGTTGGGAGGGATCGAATGGATGCCCCCGATACCTCGAAGAATTGGCAGGAAGGGACGCTGCTGTCCTGCTGACGTTGGGCCCGAATGTACGAAGCCGTCAAACTGAAGCACTTCCCATCCACTTCCTTCCCAAACCGCAACGAGCTCACCTGTAATTAAAAAATAACGAGACCTCACTTTGGGTGCATCTACACTTCGGAATTGATGCAGTTTAACGCCACTTTGCAATGGTTTGATGCTATGGGGTCCAGGGTTGCATAGAGACAAGCCAGCCGTGGAATCCTGGATTCCATGACATTAAACCATTGCAAAGTGGCGCTAAACTGCATTAAGTCCACAGTGTAGACGTGCCCTGTGTCAATGAGGAATACCTCGGGGTGGATGCAAAGGTTCTTCCTGGAGCTGAGCGCCAGGCCCAAGAAGGGCTGCTTCTCCCCCGTCTGCTTCTCGTAGAAATCCAGAAGTTTGCGCATCTCCTCAATCACCTATTTTTTGGGGTGAAAGAAAACACAGCCATTTATTTTTCATCCCTTGCATTGATGTGCCATTCCAAATCATGTTGACTTATGGCCACCCCATGAATGCCACAGATAATTAGATCCTCTATGTAGTCTAACATTATTGTTGTTGTTGTTATAATCCTCACCATCCCTATATATTCTATGTAGTCTAACATTATTGTTGTTGTTGTTATGATCCTCACCATCCCTATATGTTCTATGTAGTCTAACATTATTGTTGTTGTTGTTATGATCCTCACCATCCCTATATGTTCTATGCAGTCTAACATTATTGTTGTTGTTGTTATGATCCTCACCATCCCTATATGTTCTATGTAGTCTAACATTATTGTTGTTGTTGTTATGATCCTCACCATCCCTATATGTTCTATGTAGTCTAACATTATTGTTGTTGTTGTTATGATCCTCACCATCCCTATATGTTCTATGCAGTCTAACATTATTGTTGTTGTTGTTATGATCCTCACCATCCCTATATGTTCTATGTAGTCTAACATTATTGTTGTTGTTGTTATGATCCTCACCATCCCTATATGTTCTATGTAGTCTAACATTATTGTTGTTGTTGTTATGATCCTCACCATCCCTATATGTTCTATGCAGTCTAACATTATTGTTGTTGTTGTTATGATCCTCACCATCCCTATATGTTCTATGCAGTCTAACATTATTGTTGTTGTTGTTATGATCCTCACCATCCCTATATGTTCTATGCAGTCTAACATTATTGTTGTTGTTGTTATGATCCTCACCATCCCTATATGTTCTATGCAGTCTAACATTATTGTTGTTGTTGTTATGATCCTCACCATCCCTATATGTTCTATGCAGTCTAACATTATTGTTGTTGTTGTTATGATCCTCACCATCCCTATATGTTCTATGCAGTCTAACATTATTGTTGTTGTTGTTATGATCCTCACCATCCCTATATGTTCTATGCAGTCTAACATTATTGTTGTTGTTGTTATGATCCTCACCATCCCTATATATTCTATGCAGTCTAACATTATTGTTGTTGTTGTTATGATCCTCACCATCCCTATATGTTCTATGTAGTCTAACATTATTGTTGTTGTTGTTATGATCCTCACCATCCCTATATGTTCTATGTAGTCTAACATTATTGTTGTTGTTGTTATGATCCTCACCATCCCTATATGTTCTATGCAGTCTAACATTATTGTTGTTGTTGTTATGATCCTCACCATCCCTATATGTTCTATGCAGTCTAACATTATTGTTGTTGTTGTTATGATCCTCACCATCCCTATATGTTCTATGCAGTCTAACATTATTGTTGTTGTTGTTATGATCCTCACCATCCCTATATGTTCTATGCAGTCTAACATTATTGTTGTTGTTGTTATGATCCTCACCATCCCTATATGTTCTATGCAGTCTAACATTATTGTTGTTGTTGTTATGATCCTCACCATCCCTATATGTTCTATGTAGTCTAACATTATTGTTGTTGTTGTTATGATCCTCACCATCCCTATATGTTCTATGTAGTCTAACATTATTGTTGTTGTTGTTATGATCCTCACCATCCCTATATGTTCTATGCAGTCTAACATTATTGTTGTTGTTGTTATGATCCTCACCATCCCTATATGTTCTATGCAGTCTAACATTATTGTTGTTGTTGTTATGATCCTCACCATCCCTATATGTTCTATGCAGTCTAACATTATTGTTGTTGTTGTTATGATCCTCACCATCCCTATATGTTCTATGCAGTCTAACATTATTGTTGTTGTTGTTATGATCCTCACCATCCCTATATGTTCTATGCAGTCTAACATTATTGTTGTTGTTGTTATGATCCTCACCATCCCTATATGTTCTATGCAGTCTAACATTATTGTTGTTGTTGTTATGATCCTCACCATCCCTATATGTTCTATGCAGTCTAACATTATTGTTGTTGTTGTTATGATCCTCACCATCCCTATATATTCTATGCAGTCTAACATTATTGTTGTTGTTGTTATGATCCTCACCATCCCTATATGTTCTATGTAGTCTAACATTATTGTTGTTGTTGTTATGATCCTCACCATCCCTATATGTTCTATGTAGTCTAACATTATTGTTGTTGTTGTTATGATCCTCACCATCCCTATATGTTCTATGCAGTCTAACATTATTGTTGTTGTTGTTATGATCCTCACCATCCCTATATGTTCTATGCAGTCTAACATTATTGTTGTTGTTGTTATGATCCTCACCATCCCTATATGTTCTATGCAGTCTAACATTATTGTTGTTGTTGTTATGATCCTCACCATCCCTATATGTTCTATGCAGTCTAACATTATTGTTGTTGTTGTTATGATCCTCACCATCCCTATATGTTCTATGTAGTCTAACATTATTGTTGTTGTTGTTATGATCCTCACCATCCCTATATGTTCTATGTAGTCTAACATTATTGTTGTTGTTGTTATGATCCTCACCATCCCTATATGTTCTATGCAGTCTAACATTATTGTTGTTGTTGTTATGATCCTCACCATCCCTATATGTTCTATGCAGTCTAACATTATTGTTGTTGTTGTTATGATCCTCACCATCCCTATATGTTCTATGCAGTCTAACATTATTGTTGTTGTTGTTATGATCCTCACCATCCCTATATGTTCTATGCAGTCTAACATTATTGTTGTTGTTGTTATGATCCTCACCATCCCTATATGTTCTATGCAGTCTAACATTATTGTTGTTGTTGTTATGATCCTCACCATCCCTATATGTTCTATGCAGTCTAACATTATTGTTGTTGTTGTTATGATCCTCACCATCCCTATATGTTCTATGCAGTCTAACATTATTGTTGTTGTTGTTATGATCCTCACCATCCCTATATATTCTATGCAGTCTAACATTATTGTTGTTGTTGTTATGATCCTCACCATCCCTATATATTCTATGCAGTCTAACATTATTGTTGTTGTTGTTATGATCCTCACCATCCCTATATATTCTATGCAGTCTAACATTATTGTTGTTGTTGTTATGATCCTCACCATCCCTATATATTCTATGCAGTCTAACATTATTGTTGTTGTTGTTATGATCCTCACCATCCCTATATATTCTATGCAGTCTAACATTATTGTTGTTGTTGTTATGATCCTCACCATCCCTATATATTCTATGCAGTCTAACATTATTGTTGTTGTTGTTATGATCCTCACCATCCCTATATATTCTATGCAGTCTAACATTATTGTTGTTGTTGTTATAATCCTCACCATCCCTATATATTCTATGCAGTCTAACATTATTGTTGTTGTTGTTATGATCCTCACCATCCCTATATATTCTATGCAGTCTAACATTATTGTTGTTGTGGTTATTGTCGTCGTCATCATCCCTATATATTCTATGTAGTCTAACATTATTGTTGTTGTTGTTATAATCCTCACCATCCCTATATATTCTATGCAGTCTAACATTATTGTTGTTGTTGTTATAATCCTCACCATCCCTATATATTCTATGCAGTCTAACATTATTGTTGTTGTTGTTATGATCCTCACCATCCCTATATATTCTATGTAGTCTAACATTATTGTTGTTGTGGTTATTGTCGTCGTCATCATCCCTATATATTCTATGTAGTCTAACATTATTGTTGTTGTTGTTATGATCCTCACCATCCCTATATATTCTATGTAGTCTAACATTATTGTTGTTGTGGTTATTGTCGTCGTCATCATCCCTATATATTCTATGTAGTCTAACATTATTGTTGTTGTTGTTATGATCCTCACCATCCCTATATATTCTATGTAGTCTAACATTATTGTTGTTGTGGTTATTGTCGTCGTCATCATCCCTATATATTCTATGTAGTCTAACATTATTGTTGTTGTTGTTATGATCCTCACCATCCCTATATATTCTATGCAGTCTAACATTATTGTTGTTGTTGTTATGATCCTCACCATCCCTATATATTCTATGCAGTCTAACATTATTGTTGTTGTTGTTATGATCCTCACCATCCCTATATATTCTATGTAGTCTAACATTATTGTTGTTGTTGTTATGATCCTCACCATCCCTATATATTCTATGTAGTCTAACATTATTGTTGTTGTGGTTATTGTCGTCGTCATCATCCCTATATATTCTATGTAGTCTAACATTATTGTTGTTGTTGTTATGATCCTCACCATCCCTATATATTCTATGCAGTCTAACATTATTGTTGTTGTTGTTATGATCCTCACCATCCCTATATATTCTATGCAGTCTAACATTATTGTTGTTGTTGTTATGATCCTCACCATCCCTATATATTCTATGTAGTCTAACATTATTGTTGTTGTTGTTATGATCCTCACCATCCCTATATATTCTATGTAGTCTAACATTATTGTTGTTGTGGTTATTGTCGTCGTCATCATCCCTATATATTCTATGTAGTCTAACATTATTGTTGTTGTTGTTATGATCCTCACCATCCCTATATATTCTATGCAGTCTAACATTATTGTTGTTGTTGTTATGATCCTCACCATCCCTATATATTCTATGCAGTCTAACATTATTGTTGTTGTTGTTATGATCCTCACCATCCCTATATATTCTATGTAGTCTAACATTATTGTTGTTGTTGTTATGATCCTCACCATCCCTATATATTCTATGTAGTCTAACATTATTGTTGTTGTTGTTATGATCCTCACCATCCCTATATATTCTATGCAGTCTAACATTATTGTTGTTGTTGTTATGATCCTCACCATCCCTATATATTCTATGCAGTCTAACATTATTGTTGTTGTTGTTATGATCCTCACCATCCCTATATATTCTATGCAGTCTAACATTATTGTTGTTGTTGTTATGATCCTCACCATCCCTATATATTCTATGCAGTCTAACAGTATTGTTGTTGTTGTTATGATCCTCACCATCCCTATATATTCTATGTAGTCTAACAGTATTGTTGTTGTTGTTATGATCCTCACCATCCCTATATATTCTATGCAGTCTAACATTATTGTTGTTGTTGTTATGATCCTCACCATCCCTATATATTCTATGCAGTCTAACATTATTGTTGTTGTTGTTATGATCCTCACCATCCCTATATATTCTATGCAGTCTAACATTATTGTTGTTGTTGTTATGATCCTCACCATCCCTATATATTCTATGCAGTCTAACATTATTGTTGTTGTTGTTATGATCCTCACCATCCCTATATATTCTATGCAGTCTAACATTATTGTTGTTGTTGTTATGATCCTCACCATCCCTATATATTCTATGCAGTCTAACATTATTGTTGTTGTTGTTATGATCCTCACCATCCCTATATATTCTATGCAGTCTAACATTATTGTTGTTGTTGTTATGATCCTCACCATCCCTATATATTCTATGCAGTCTAACATTATTGTTGTTGTTGTTATGATCCTCACCATCCCTATATATTCTATGCAGTCTAACATTATTGTTGTTGTTGTTATGATCCTCACCATCCCTATATATTCTATGCAGTCTAACATTATTGTTGTTGTTGTTATGATCCTCACCATCCCTATATATTCTATGCAGTCTAACATTATTGTTGTTGTGGTTATGATCCTCACCATCCCTATATATTCTATGCAGTCTAACATTATTGTTGTTGTGGTTATGATCCTCACCATCCCTATATATTCTATGCAGTCTAACATTATTGTTGTTGTTGTTATGATCCTCACCATCCCTATATATTCTATGCAGTCTAACATTATTGTTGTTGTTGTTATGATCCTCACCATCCCTATATATTCTATGCAGTCTAACATTATTGTTGTTGTTGTTATGATCCTCACCATCCCTATATATTCTATGCAGTCTAACATTATTGTTGTTGTTGTTATGATCCTCACCATCCCTATATATTCTATGTAGTCTAACATTATTGTTGTTGTTGTTATGATCCTCACCATCCCTATATATTCTATGTAGTCTAACATTATTGTTGTTGTGGTTATTGTCGTCGTCATCATCCCTATATATTCTATGTAGTCTAACATTATTGTTGTTGTTGTTATGATCCTCACCATCCCTATATATTCTATGCAGTCTAACATTATTGTTGTTGTTGTTATGATCCTCACCATCCCTATATATTCTATGCAGTCTAACATTATTGTTGTTGTTGTTATGATCCTCACCATCCCTATATATTCTATGTAGTCTAACATTATTGTTGTTGTTGTTATGATCCTCACCATCCCTATATATTCTATGTAGTCTAACATTATTGTTGTTGTTGTTATGATCCTCACCATCCCTATATATTCTATGTAGTCTAACATTATTGTTGTTGTTGTTATGATCCTCACCATCCCTATATATTCTATGCAGTCTAACATTATTGTTGTTGTTGTTATGATCCTCACCATCCCTATATATTCTATGCAGTCTAACATTATTGTTGTTGTTGTTATGATCCTCACCATCCCTATATATTCTATGCAGTCTAACATTATTGTTGTTGTTGTTATGATCCTCACCATCCCTATATATTCTATGTAGTCTAACAGTATTGTTGTTGTTGTTATGATCCTCACCATCCCAATATATTCTATGTAGTCTAACATTATTGTTGTTGTTGTTATGATCCTCACCATCCCTATATATTCTATGCAGTCTAACATTATTGTTGTTGTTGTTATGATCCTCACCATCCCTATATATTCTATGCAGTCTAACATTATTGTTGTTGTTGTTATGATCCTCACCATCCCTATATATTCTATGCAGTCTAACATTATTGTTGTTGTTGTTATGATCCTCACCATCCCTATATATTCTATGCAGTCTAACATTATTGTTGTTGTTGTTATGATCCTCACCATCCCTATATATTCTATGCAGTCTAACATTATTGTTGTTGTTGTTATGATCCTCACCATCCCTATATATTCTATGCAGTCTAACATTATTGTTGTTGTTGTTATGATCCTCACCATCCCTATATATTCTATGCAGTCTAACATTATTGTTGTTGTTGTTATGATCCTCACCATCCCTATATATTCTATGCAGTCTAACATTATTGTTGTTGTTGTTATGATCCTCACCATCCCTATATATTCTATGCAGTCTAACATTATTGTTGTTGTTGTTATGATCCTCACCATCCCTATATATTCTATGCAGTCTAACATTATTGTTGTTGTTGTTATGATCCTCACCATCCCTATATATTCTATGCAGTCTAACATTATTGTTGTTGTGGTTATGATCCTCACCATCCCTATATATTCTATGCAGTCTAACATTATTGTTGTTGTGGTTATGATCCTCACCATCCCTATATATTCTATGCAGTCTAACATTATTGTTGTTGTGGTTATTGTCGTCGTCATCATCCCTATATATTCTATGCAGTCTAACATTATTGTTGTTGTTGTTATGATCCTCACCATCCCAATATATTCTATGTAGTCTAACATTATTGTTGTTGTTGTTATGATCCTCACCATCCCTATATATTCTATGCAGTCTAACATTATTGTTGTTGTTGTTATGATCCTCACCATCCCTATATATTCTATGCAGTCTAACATTATTGTTGTTGTTGTTATGATCCTCACCATCCCTATATATTCTATGCAGTCTAACATTATTGTTGTTGTTGTTATGATCCTCACCATCCCTATATATTCTATGCAGTCTAACATTATTGTTGTTGTTGTTATGATCCTCACCATCCCTATATATTCTATGTAGTCTAACATTATTGTTGTTGTGGTTATTGTCGTCGTCACCATCCCTATATATTCTATGCAGTCTAACATTATTGTTGTTGTTGTTATGATCCTCACCATCCCTATATATTCTATGTAGTCTAACATTATTGTTGTTGTTGTTATGATCCTCACCATCCCTATATATTCTATGTAGTCTAACATTATTGTTGTTGTTGTTATGATCCTCACCATCCCTATATATTCTATGTAGTCTAACATTATTGTTGTTGCTATTGTTATTGTCATCATCATCATCCCTATATATTCTATGTAGTTAACATTATTGTTATTATTATTGTTGTTGTTGTTATGATCCTCACCATCCCAATATATTCTATGTAGTCTAACATTATTGTTGTTGTTGTTATGATCCTCACCATCCCTATATATTCTATGCAGTCTAACATTATTGTTGTTGTTGTTATGATCCTCACCATCCCTATATATTCTATGCAGTCTAACATTATTGTTGTTGTTGTTATGATCCTCACCATCCCTATATATTCTATGCAGTCTAACATTATTGTTGTTGTTGTTATGATCATCACCATCCCTATATATTCTATGTAGTCTAACATTATTGTTGTTGTTGTTATGATCCTCACCATCCCTATATATTCTATGCAGTCTAACATTATTGTTGTTGTTGTTATGATCCTCACCATCCCTATATATTCTATGTAGTCTAACATTATTGTTGTTGTGGTTATTGTCGTCGTCATCATCCCTATATATTCTATGCAGTCTAACATTATTGTTGTTGTTGTTATGATCCTCACCATCCCAATATATTCTATGTAGTCTAACATTATTGTTGTTGTTGTTATGATCCTCACCATCCCTATATATTCTATGCAGTCTAACATTATTGTTGTTGTTGTTATGATCCTCACCATCCCTATATATTCTATGCAGTCTAACATTATTGTTGTTGTTGTTATGATCCTCACCATCCCTATATATTCTATGCAGTCTAACATTATTGTTGTTGTTGTTATGATCATCACCATCCCTATATATTCTATGTAGTCTAACATTATTGTTGTTGTTGTTATGATCCTCACCATCCCTATATATTCTATGCAGTCTAACATTATTGTTGTTGTTGTTATGATCCTCACCATCCCTATATATTCTATGCAGTCTAACATTATTGTTGTTGTTGTTATGATCCTCACCATCCCTATATATTCTATGCAGTCTAACATTATTGTTGTTGTTGTTATGATCCTCACCATCCCTATATATTCTATGTAGTCTAACATTATTGTTGTTGTGGTTATTGTCGTCGTCATCATCCCTATATATTCTATGCAGTCTAACATTATTGTTGTTGTTGTTATGATCCTCACCATCCCAATATATTCTATGTAGTCTAACATTATTGTTGTTGTTGTTATGATCCTCACCATCCCTATATATTCTATGCAGTCTAACATTATTGTTGTTGTTGTTATGATCCTCACCATCCCTATATATTCTATGCAGTCTAACATTATTGTTGTTGTTGTTATGATCCTCACCATCCCTATATATTCTATGCAGTCTAACATTATTGTTGTTGTTGTTATGATCATCACCATCCCTATATATTCTATGTAGTCTAACATTATTGTTGTTGTTGTTATGATCCTCACCATCCCTATATATTCTATGCAGTCTAACATTATTGTTGTTGTTGTTATGATCCTCACCATCCCTATATATTCTATGTAGTCTAACATTATTGTTGTTGTGGTTATTGTCGTCGTCATCATCCCTATATATTCTATGCAGTCTAACATTATTGTTGTTGTTGTTATGATCCTCACCATCCCAATATATTCTATGTAGTCTAACATTATTGTTGTTGTTGTTATGATCCTCACCATCCCTATATATTCTATGCAGTCTAACATTATTGTTGTTGTTGTTATGATCCTCACCATCCCAATATATTCTATGTAGTCTAACATTATTGTTGTTGTTGTTATGATCCTCACCATCCCTATATATTCTATGCAGTCTAACATTATTGTTGTTGTTGTTATGATCCTCACCATCCCTATATATTCTATGCAGTCTAACATTATTGTTGTTGTTGTTATGATCCTCACCATCCCTATATATTCTATGCAGTCTAACATTATTGTTGTTGTTGTTATGATCATCACCATCCCTATATATTCTATGTAGTCTAACATTATTGTTGTTGTTGTTATGATCCTCACCATCCCTATATATTCTATGCAGTCTAACATTATTGTTGTTGTTGTTATGATCCTCACCATCCCTATATATTCTATGCAGTCTAACATTATTGTTGTTGTTGTTATGATCCTCACCATCCCTATATATTCTATGCAGTCTAACATTATTGTTGTTGTTGTTATGATCCTCACCATCCCTATATATTCTATGTAGTCTAACATTATTGTTGTTGTTGTTATGATCCTCACCATCCCTATATATTCTATGTAGTCTAACATTATTGTTGTTGTTGTTATGATCCTCACCATCCCTATATATTCTATGCAGTCTAACATTATTGTTGTTGTTGTTATGATCCTCACCATCCCTATATATTCTATGTAGTCTAACATTATTGTTGTTGTGGTTATTGTCGTCGTCATCATCCCTATATATTCTATGCAGTCTAACATTATTGTTGTTGTTGTTATGATCCTCACCATCCCTATATATTCTATGTAGTCTAACATTATTGTTGTTGTTGTTATGATCCTCACCATCCCTATATATTCTATGCAGTCTAACATTATTGTTGTTGTTGTTATGATCCTCACCATCCCTATATATTCTATGCAGTCTAACATTATTGTTGTTGTTGTTATGATCCTCACCATCCCTATATATTCTATGCAGTCTAACATTATTGTTGTTGTTGTTATGATCCTCACCATCCCTATATATTCTATGCAGTCTAACATTATTGTTGTTGTTGTTATGATCCTCACCATCCCTATATATTCTATGCAGTCTAACATTATTGTTGTTGTTGTTATGATCCTCACCATCCCTATATATTCTATGCAGTCTAACATTATTGTTGTTGTTGTTATGATCCTCACCATCCCTATATATTCTATGCAGTCTAACATTATTGTTGTTGTTGTTATGATCCTCACCATCCCTATATATTCTATGCAGTCTAACATTATTGTTGTTGTTGTTATGATCCTCACCATCCCTATATATTCTATGTAGTCTAACATTATTGTTGTTGCTATTGTTATTGTCATCATCATCATCCCTATATATTCTATGTAGTTAACATTATTGTTATTATTATTGTTGTTGTTGTTGTTATTATTATTATTATTCCAATAATTCTTATATATTCTATGTAGTCTAACATTATTATTGTTGTTGATGATGATGTTGTTATTATTATTCCCCTAATCCCTAAATATTTTATGCAGTCTAACATTATTGTTGTTGATGATGATGTTATTGTCATCATCATCCCTATATATTCTATGTAGTCTAACATTATGATTGTTGTTATTTCCATAATCCCTATATATTCTATGTAGTCTAACGTTGTTGTTGTTGTTATTGTCATCATCATCATCATTCCTATATTCTATGTAGTCTAACATCATTGTTATTATTGTTGTTATTATTATTCCCATAATCCCTATTTATTTATTTATCGTGTCAGTGCAACCAGTCAATTATATTACATTTCTAACAGAACAAAGCAAACAAACAGAGAAAATACAAAATGTGTGAGTTTGGTAGTGGATTAAATGTCCTTTGACCAATATCTGGCCCCTTGGAGTGCTTCTGGTGTTGCTGCAAGAAGGTCCTCCCTTGTGCATGTGGCTGGGCTCAGGGTGCATTGCAGCAGGTGGTCAGTGGTTTCCATAATCCCTATATATTCTATGTAGTCTATGTAGTCTAACATTATTATTGTTATTGTTGTTGTTATTATTATTATTCCCATAATCCCTATAACAACAAAATTGTTGTTGTTTTTGATATTATTGTCATTATCATCCCTATATATTCTTCGTAGTGAAACATTATTGTTGTTGTTGTTGTTGTTATTCCCATAGGTAAAGGTAGTCCCCTGACATTAAGTCTAGTCATGTCTGACTCTGGGGTGTGGTGCTCATCTCCATTTCTAAGTCGAAGAGCTGGCGTTGTCCGTAGACACCTCCAAGGTCATGTGGCCGGCATGACTGCATGGAGCGCCGTTACCTTCCCGCTGGAGCGGTACCTATTGATCGACTCAAATTTGCATGTTTTCGAACTGCTAGGTTGGCAGAAGCTAGGGCTGACAGCAGAAGCTCACGCTGCTCCCCGGAATCAAACCTGCGACCTTTCGATCAACAAGCTCAGCAGCTCAGTGCTTTAACCCACTGCGCCACCGGGGGCTCCTGTTATTATTCCCATAATCCCTATAAATTTTATGTAGATGATGATGATGATTACTATTATTATTATTATTCCCTTTGCAAGCAGAGTTTCCAGATCAAAGGGAACGGGGCCAATCATCTCCCTGCCAGCATGTGGGAATGGCAATCCAAAGGAGAAGACCCTTTCCAAACCTCAACCACCAAGGTTCAATGTGATCAATCCCTGAGAGTTGTAGTTTTGCAAAGTCTCCTGTCTCCTCCGCCAACTAAAACTCCCAGAACTCCATAGCATTGATTCCAGGCTGTGGAAAGTGCTGCCAAACTGCATTAAGTCCCATCGTCCGCATTACCTTTTCGATTTCCGGCACGGTTCTGGAGCAGTAAATGAGCTTGGTCACCTCCAGCGGATAAGCCTGGAAAAGAAGGAAAATAAATATATTGTGTCTTGGGGACTGCCTGTTTTATATATTCTATTATTATTATTATTATTATTTACTGACACAAAACACAGTAAATAATAATAATAATAAATGAATATATAAAAATTATTGTTATATAATTATTATATTTACACCCCGCCATACTTATTTACATATTTATTACATATTTATTTATTTATATTTATTACACGCTTATTTACATATTTATTTATACCATGAGGTGTGTATGTGTGTGTGTGTGTGTGTGTGTTGAGACTCAGCATTCTGGCACCATACCTACTTCTAGTAGTAGGAGAAGAAGAAGGAGTGATGCAGAAGCAGAGGAGAATCAGCGCCAGCTGAAACGCATTCGTGACATCTTTCTGGCTTCCAGTGATTCAGAAGACTTTGCAGGATTCTGCCCAGAGGAAGCTATGGAAGCAGATTACAGGGGAGTGAAGAGAGTGGCCAGTGACTCTGGCAGTGATAGTGACACTATGTCTAAAAGGCTTAGAGACACAGCAGATAACTCCAGTGAGAGTGAGGATGAGATGGAGGAGCCTTTAGACTGGACTCTGGTTCAGAACATTAGAGACATTTGCAATCAAGCAACTTCAAGAGATGATTTTGAAGGTTTTCAGGATAATGGGAATGAGGGATGTTCTTGGCAGGATCAGGCATTAGATCAAAGGTGGCAGGCTTGGCGTGGCTTAGATGCTTCAGCTGCGCAAGCAGAATCAGATGCGAGTAATGAATCTCATTCTTCTGATAGTGAATAAAATAAGCACATTGGGACCTGTTTCTTTGCAGACGACAAAGTGTTGTTATGCGTTGTTACTCTGCCTAACCTTGTTTGGATTTCCAGTATCCTGTTTTCCTGCCGTGCTTCTTTGGACCTTGGAACCTTCGTTTGTGAGTGTTACACCTGGCTTCCTGACCTTGGAATTGACTGACTACGAGTTTGCCTATCGGACCTTGCTTCGTACCTTGTAATTCTTAGAGACTATTTTGTTTTGCATTTTGCTACAAGTTCTTGTATCTCCTGTTTATTTTTGGCTGCAATTCAAGCCTGCTAGATACCGGTTTATCTACTGTATATGTTCCTGTTTGAAAACACCGTTTGAACTGTTTGCACTGAAGTTTAAGTGCCTCATTTAAGTTTGTTATCCATTAAAAGACTATTATTTTGCACCTCAATTGCTGTTTAAGACAATCTGTGTTCTGTGGGTCGCGACAGTGTGTGTGTGTGTGTGTGTGTGTGTGTGTATAGGCAGTCTTAGGAACAGGGGAGAGACAACAGAAGGTTGGGAAAATATTATTAGAATCATAGAATAATAATAATAATAATAATAATAATTATTATTATTATTATTATTATTATTTATCAAGGTATCCTCACCTTCTGGTAAGCCACGATGAGAGACAGGAGAGAGATAGTTTTCCCAGTTCCGGAAGGCATTTCCAAGACTCCATGGCCCTGGGTGGGAAACAGAGGAGAGGTCGCATGACTCCAAAAAAAAAAAAACCTCCCAAAAACTATGACAAAGTTTGCAAATTTTTCCCCTTCCACCCAAAAAATAAAATAGTTCAAGGATCCTAGAAAACAGCAGCTTTTAATAATAATAATAATAATAATAATAAAATACAATAATAATAATACAACTTCCATATCCATTGTGTTTATCTACACATAATAAATTGTACTCGAAGGCCTCTAGTGCAACTTTATGCTTGTGTATATAGCTTTTATGTGTGTGTGTGTGTATGTATATACGTATATATGCATATATGTATGTATATATATCTATGTTATCTCTCCAGGAGAAGACTCAAAGCAGCTTACAATTAAAAAGTATGACCACAAAATTTAAAAACATATGAATAAGCAAACATTAAAAGAGAATTAAATGAAACAATATTAAAAATTCAGTTAAAATCCATTAAAACATATTCAAAGCTAAAAATCACGTACATATATCATTATGCATATAATTATTAAATATACAATACATTATTTTATCTTTATTGTTTATTTATTTATTTACAATATTTCTACCCAAAGGTGACTCAAGGCGGCGTACAACCCGGCAACCAACACATAATATATATGTTTTGTCTATATTATTCAATATTGTTTTTATATATTATTTTAATTATGATTATGATTATAATGTATATGTTTTATATGTGTATATATACATATTCAGTATATACAATGAATATATGTTTATATTGTATATGTAGATATATGTATGTGTATTTGTTGTTCATTCGTTCAGTCGTCTCCGACTCTTCGTGACCTCATGGACCAGCCCAGGCCAGAGCTCCCTGTCGGCCGTCACCACCCCCAGCTCCCTCAAGGTCAGTCCAGTCACTTCAAGGATGACATCCATCCATCTTGCCCTTGGTCGGCCCCTCTTCCTTTTGCCTTCCACTTTCCCCAGCATAATTGTCTTCTCTAGGCTTTCCTGTATGTATGTGTATACATATACAAAATATATATACTCTCTCTACATATATATATATATATATATATATATATATATATACACACACACACACAAACACACATATATACACAAACTATATATATGTATATACTAAACTTTAGCATCCAGTTTTCTCTTGAGCTCCAGCACATATATACACAACCTATACATACATACATACATATATACATACACACACACCAAACCTTAGCATCCAGTGTCCTCTTGAGCTCCAGCACATATATACACAACCTATACATACATATATATATACAAACACACACATACACCAAACCTTAGCATGCAGTGTCCTCTTGAGCTCCAACACATATATACACAACCTATACATATATATATACACAAACACACACACACACACCAAACCTTAGCATCCAGTGTCCTCTTGAGCTCCAGCACATATATACACAACCTATACATACATATATATATACAAACACACACATACACCAAACCTTAGCATGCAGTGTCCTCTTGAGCTCCAACACATATATACACAACCTATACATATATATATACACAAACACACACACACCAAACCTTAGCATCCAGTGTCCTCTTGAGCTCCAGCACATATATACACAACCTATACATACATGCATATATACACACACACACACACACCAAACCTTAGCATCCAGTGTCCTCTTGAGCTCCAGCATATAGGAATATTGCTCTGGATAAATGAAGTCATATGGGAAATAGACCAATAAGCCATCTATGTTCAACCTGGAGAAGAGCAAAAAAACCCCGTAAGCATCAGAGAACATAGGACTGCAACTCCCATCGTCCCCTATTATATCCTAAGTTTGCTCCCTTTTCTTCCAAATGCTGCAGGCTATGCAATTTCAAGAGCATGGGGAAAGTGGCCTTTTTGGATTGCAACTCCCATCATCCTATATATATATATATGTGTGTGTGTGTGTGTGTGTATATATGTATGTGTGTGTGTGTTATGTATATATGTATATATATAATGTTATGTATTATTTTAATATATTATATATTTTATTTTATTATTATATGGTATTATGTATATATTGTATATGTGTATACATATACAATATAAACAAGTAGTATATATTGTAGTATATAGGAGAAAAGACACTAAATATAGATATATAATGTATATATGTGTGTGTATAGTATTGTATATATCTATGTTTACACACATACATATACAATATATACCTGTTTATATTGTATATGTATGTGTGTACACATAGATATATACAATACAATACTATACACAAACACACACATATACATTATATATATATATATATATATATATATATATGTAGCGTCTTTTCTCCCATATACAAGTTCAAACCTCCAGAGTAAGGGGAAAGTGCAACTCCCATCATCCCCTATGCATTCTAACAGCAACTCCCATCATCCTGTATGCATTCTGACTCCAACTCCCATCATCCCCTATATATACTGACCTGGGTCCCTTTTCTTCCAAAAGATGCAGGCTGGGGCTTCCACAGCAATGGGGAAAGTGGCCTTTTGGACTGCAACTCCCATCATTCCCTATGCATCCTGACTCCAACTCCCATCATCCCCTATATATCCTGACCTGGGTCCCTTTTCTTCCAAATGATGCAGGCTGGGGCTTCCATGGCAATGGGGAAAGTGGCCTTTTGGACTGCAACTCCCATCATCCTGTATGCATTCTGACTGCAACTCCCATCATCCCCTATATATTCAGACCTGGGTCCCTTTTCTTCCAAATGATCCAGAGCAATGGGGAAAGTGGTCTTTTGGACTGCAACTCCCATCATCCCCTATGCATCCTGACTGCAACTCCCATCATCCCCTATATATTCTGACTGCAACTCCCATCATCCCCAATATATTCTGACCTGGGTCCCTTTTCTTCCAAAAGATGCAGGCTAGGGCTTCCAGAGCAATGGGGAAAGTGGTCCTTTGGACTACAGCTCCCATTATCCCCTATGTATTTGAACTTTTGCTTGCCAAAAGACAAGCCAGCCCCAAATGCAAGGAATCCCTGTTGCCATCGGCTCCTTTGCAGAAAAAGAATATGAAAAAAACACCTTTAGGGGTTTCTCGCCCTTTAAAAACCTATAAAATCCGCATATTTCTCTAAAAGACCCCCCTTTTCCCGCTTCCCTAATGGTATCGCCCTGCTTCTGCTTCTCCCCCCACGGCACTCACTTCATGGTCTCTTCCGCGCTTCAATCCCTTCCAAAGCGAGGACACGCCTCTCGCTCGGGATTGGTCGGGAGCAAAGAAAGACAGGCTCTAGCTCCGCCCACTAGACAGCATATTCGTATTAGCCTAACTCCCAGCAAGTTCGGTTGGAGTAATCTAACTTAAGAGTTGAGGAGTGGAGCCAGACTGAATGAATCGAGCGCAGAGAGGAAGAGTTGAACTAGGCTGGATCAATCCAAAGCAGAGTGATGGAGTTAAATTGGCTGCCTATAGAGTTCTTTAGGATGGGAGAAAAAAATAATTCTATAGGATGATTTATTTATTTATTTGAGTTGGGAAAAATGCTGTGCAAATTGAAATGGACTTTAAAGGTATACAAAGGAAGAAGCCCAAGTTGCTACCCTCAATTAATTAATTAATTAAGTTTGGAAACTAATTAATTTATTAATTATTATTTATTATTAACTATAATGTGTGTGTGTGTGTGTATATATATATATATATAAAATGTATTATAATAATAATAGTTATTATTAATGCAGTTTTAAAATCAAATAATAACATATTAATTAATGCAGTTTGGAAATTAATTAATGTATCTATTATTATTATTATTATTTCTTAATAATAAATAATAATTATTTATTTATTATTATTATTATTTATCTATAATGTATATAATATATATATAATCTATAATAATAATAATTGTTATTAATGCAGTTTTAAAATCATATAATAACATATTAATTAATGCAGTTTGGAAATTAATTAATTTATCAATTATTATTTATTATTAATAATAATAAATATTTATTATTATTATTATTATTATTATTATTTATCTATAATGTATATAATATATATAATATATATATAATCTATAATAATAA
Organism: Anolis sagrei; assembly: GCF_037176765.1. Classification (NCBI taxonomy): domain Eukaryota; kingdom Metazoa; phylum Chordata; class Lepidosauria; order Squamata; family Anolidae; genus Anolis; species Anolis sagrei. The sequence goes on along the minus strand of NC_090035.1, from coordinate 80,755,613 downwards.
TAAGTTATTAATGCTGGTTTAAAAAAATGTAATAACATATTAATTAATGCAGTTTGGAAATTAATTAATTAATTAAATTAATGCAGTTTGGAAAATAATTAATTTATCAATTATTTATTATTATTATTTATTAATAAAATAAATAATTATTATTTATTAATAAATTATTATTATCTATAATGTATATAATATATATATAATTAATAATAATAATAGTTATTATTAATGCAGTTTTAAAATCATATAATAATAATATAAAATAAAGTGCAGAAATAATAAAATATCTAAATTAGCAAAATAATAATATAAAATAAATAATAATAGTGTAGAAATAATAAAATAAATTAGCAAAATAAATATATAAGGTAAATATTAATAATAATAACATAAAATATAAAATACAGTGCAGAAATAACAAAAGAAATAAATTGGCAAAATAATAAGAAAATATAAAATATAGTGTAGAAATAATAAAATAAATTAGCAAAATAATAATATAAAATACATAAAATATAAAATACAGTGCAGAAATAATAAAATAACTAAATTAGCAAAATAATAATATAAGGTAAATAATAATAATAATAATAACATAAAATATAAAATACAGTGCAGAAATAACAAAATTAATAAATTAGCCAAATAGTAATATAAAATAAATAAGAATAACATAAAATATAAAATATAGTGTAGAAATAATACAATAAATTAGAAAAATAATAATATAAAATAAATAAGAATATAATATGAAAATAAGAGTGAAACACTATGTCAAAATAATAAAATAATAATATAAAATAAATAAGAATAAAATATGCAAATAGGAAACACTATGTAGAAATAATTAAATAAACATAATAATAAATAAGAATAAAATATGAAAATAAGGGTGAAACACCATGTCAAAATAATAAAATAATAATAATACTATAAAATAAATAAGAATAAAATACGAAAATAAGAAACACTATGTAGAAATAATTAAATAAGAATAATAATAAATAAGAATAAAATATGAAAATAAGAGTGAAACACCATGTTGAAATAATTAAATAATAATAATAATAATAATAATATAAAATAAATAAGAATAAAATATGAAAATAAGAGTGAAACACCATGTAGAAATAATTAAATAATATTAATAATATAAAATAAATAAGAATAAAATATGAAAATAAGAGTGAAACACTATGTTGAAATAATTAAATAAGAATAAGAATAATAATGAAATAAATAAGAATAAAATATGAAAATAAGAGTGAAACACCATGTAGAAATAATTAAATAATATTAATAATATAAAATAAATAAGAATAAAATATGAAAATAAGAGTGAAACACTATGTTGAAATAATTAAATAAGAATAAGAATAATAATGAAATAAATAAGAATAAAATATGAAAATAAGAGTGAAACACAATGTAGAAATAATTAAATAAGAATAAGAATAATAATGAAATATGAAAATAAGAGTGAGACCACATCAAAATAATTAAATAAGAATAAGAAAAAAATATGAAAATAAGAGTAAAACACCTTGTAGAAATAATTAAATAATAATAATAATATAAATAAGAATAAAATATGAAAATAAGAGTGACACGCCATGTCAAAATAATAAAATAATAATTATACTATAAAATAAATAAGAATAAAATATGAAAATAAGAGTGAAACACCATGTAGAAACAATTAAATAATAATAATAATAAAAAATAAATAAGAATGAAATATGAAAATAAGAGTGAAACACCATGTAGAAATAGAATAATAATATAAAATAAATATGAATAAAATATGAAAATAAGAGTAAGACACCATGTAGAAATAATTTAATAATAATAATATAAAATAAATAATAATAAAATATGAAAAGAGTGAAACACAATGTTGAAATAATTAAACAATAATAATATTAATATAAAATAAATAAGAATGTAATAGGAAAATAAGAGTGAAACACATAAATGATTAAATAATAGTAATAGTAATAAATAAGAATAAAACACAATGTTGAAATAATTAAATAATAATATAAAATAAATAAGAATAAAATATGAAACTAAGTGAAACACAATGTTTAATAATAATAATAATAATAATAATAATCTAAAATAAATAAGAATAAAATATGAAACTAAGTGAAACACAATGTTTGATAATAATAATAATAATAATAATAATAATCTAAAATAAATAAGAATAAAATATGAAACCAAGTGAAACACAAGGTTGAAATAATTAAATAATAATAATATTAATATAAAATAAATAAGAATAAAATATGAAAATAAGAGTAAGACACCATGTAGACATAATTAAATAATAATATAAAATAAATAATAAAATATTGAAATAAGAATAAAATACGATGTAGAAATTAATTAATTATAAAAGAAATTAATAATGAACTCCTGCATCCATCCGAAGGCTTCCATTTGGGGAAGAGAAGGACAATTCAGCATTTCGAATATTTTCCAGCTCTCGGCATAAGTGCATTAATTCCTTTATTTGCAATTTAATCGAATACGAAATTCATCTCATCAGTCCGACTTTCAATATTTATTGCTACAGTTTGGCAGCGCAATCGTCAATACAACACAACAACTCCCCGAAAATACAACACAACAACAAAAAATTGTGGACAAGGAAAGGTTAACTCTACAGAACACACTGTCTCTGAACCAAAAAAAGAAAACAATTTATTTATATATATTTTTAAAAATTCCATAAAAACACCCTTTAAATCCCCTAAAAAACCAGTTTAACGAGAAACAAGGTGCGTCTACACTGCAGTTAACGCAGTTTGAAACCGCTTCAACTTCCACGGCTCAGTGAGTGTGATGGAATCCTGGGAGTTATAGTTTGCCTTATTTTTGCACCTAAGGCGGAAGACTTTGGGAAACGACAACTCCCAGGAGTCCATAGCAATGAGCCATAGCATTAAAAGTTAAAGCAGTTTCAAACTGCATTAATTCCGTAGTGTGGACGCACTAACTTTCATGGCTCAGTGTGTGTGACAGAGTCCTGGGAGTTATAGTTTGCATTATTTTTGCACCTAAGGCGGAAGACCTTGGGAAACGACAACTCCCAGGAGTCCATAGCAATGAGCCATAGCATTAGAAGTTAAAGCGATTTCAAACTGCATTAATTGCATAGTGTGGATGCACTCACAACCCCATTGGGCTTGACCTATTGTTGATTTTCACCCTGCTATGTACAGACTTATATTAAAGCAGGATACATCCAAACCCCCTTTTGCTAGGTAGGAAAACACAATCCGATCCCTCCCGACAGATGGCCATACAAACTCTGCTTAAAGGGCAAAATAAATAGATTCATAGAAAGGGTGGCCAATCCGAGAGACTAATACATCCCCTTTTCCATGGCTTCTCACTAAGGAAGGCCATGCAATTCAATCCCCTTTTGCTAGGCGGGAAGGCACAATCCGATCCCTCCCGACAGATGGCCATACAGCCTCTGCTTAAAGGGCAAGATAAATAGAATCATCGAAAGGTGGCCGATCTGAGAGATGAATGCATCCTCCTTTCCATGGCGTCCATCCAAATCCCCTTTGGCTAGACAGGAAGGCACAATCCGATCCCTCCCGATAGATGGCCATCCAGCCTCCCATAAAGCAATTGGATCAAATTGGTTATTCATTTGATTGAATCCTAGAATGATAAGGAGTTGGAGGAGATACTGGAAGGGCCATCCATCCGAACCCCCTTTTGCTAGGCAGGAAGGCACATTTCGATCCCTCCCAACAGATGGCCACCCAGAGAAGGAGAGATTCCACTGCCAAACAGCACTGCTTGCAATGGAAAAGGTGGCTGGCTACATTCAACATTCCCAAATAATGATAATAATAATAATAACAATATGATGGACATGGAGTGAGTCCTGCTCCGCTGATTTCTCTCATTCGTGTTCTTCCAGTCATAAAGAGGTTTCAGAAGGAGCCAAAACAGAGAGGGGGGAAAGTCCTTCCTTTTGCATTTCTTCCTTGCAGTTTTCCTTGCTGGGATTGGAGCCAAAATGTGTCCTTTCCCCCCCTAATTTTTCCAGGTCCAGATATATAATTTTCGGCTTCCGTTTTGGATGTCAATGCTGTAGACACTTCATGGCATTCTTGGTTGAGGTCTCACCCGGGGAAAGAGCTGAAAAAGAGGGATAAAGAAGGCAAAGTGAGTTCATTCGTACAGACCGCTGTTGTGCGGCAGCAAATGCAAACATTTATCATCATCATCATGTTTATTTATTGCAAACTAAAGCTCCCAAGATTGCAAACTACAACTCCCAGGATTGCAAACTACAGCTCCCAGGACTGCAAATGACAACTCCCAGAATTGCAAACTACAACTTCCAGGATTGTAAAGTACAACTCCTAGGATTGCAAACTACAACTCCTAGGATTGCAAACGACAACTCCCAGGATTGCAAAGTACAACTCCTAAGATTGCAGAATACAACTCCAGAATTGCAAATGACAACTCTCAGAATTGCAAACTACAACTCCTAGGATTGCAAACGACAACTCCCAGAATTGCAAATGACAACTCTTAGGATTGCAAACTACAACTCCCAGGATTATAAATGACAACTCCCAGGATTGCAAACGACAACTCCCAGGATTGCAAACTACAACTCCTAGGATTGCAAACTACAACTCCCAGAATTGCAAAGTAAAACTCACAGGATTGCAAACTACAAGTCTTAGGATTGCAAACGACAGCTCCCAGAATTGCAAATGCCAACTCTCAGGTTTGCAAACTACAACTCCTAGGATTGCAAATGATAACTCCCAGGATTGCAAACGACAACTCCCAGGATTCAAAACTACAACTCCTAGGATTGCAAACTACAACTTCCAGGATTGCAATCTACAGCCCCTGGGACTGCAAATTACAACTCTTGGGATTGCAAACTACAACTTCCAGGATTGCAAACTACAGATCCCAGGACTGCAAATTAAAACTCCCAGGATTGCAAATGACAGCTCCCAGGATTGCTAACTCCAACTCCCAGGGTTGCAAACTACAACTCACGGGACTGCAAACTACAACTCCCAGGATTGCACACAACAACTCCCAGGATTGCACACAACAACTCCTAGAACTGCAAGCAACAACTCCTGGGATTAATCCAATGTATTTTAATGTATTTTAATCGAATGTTTTTTCTCTCGTATGATGCTGTTCTAATTGTGTTTGTATGCTGTCGGCATCGAATTGCTGCTGTTGTAAGCTATCCTGAGTCCTCCCTCGGGGATTGAGAAGGAAGGGGTGGAAATGCCAGAAATAAATAAATAAATAAATTGCAATTCCCAGGATTCCAAACTACAACTCCTAGGATTCTCTAGCATGGAGCCATGGTGGTTCAAGTGGTGCCAAACTGCATTCATTCCACAGTTTGCACTCTTTGGTGGAGAAGTCTCAAGGCCTTGCAAAACTACAACTCCCAGGATCCCATTGCATTGAGCCATAGTGTTGCCAAGCTGCATTAACTGGATAGTAGTGTCTTTCTTTGCTGCAGAGATGCAAGCAATATATCCATTTCAAAGCAAAAATGGCTTGTGAGTGGTTATTTAATATTGCTATATGGATCCTACAGTCTTACAATTGTATTGTTTATTAGGCTTGTGCATTGTGGCTGCCACACACTAGGTTTGTTGCACTATGTAATAACAATAACAGTAACAGCAATAATAACAATAACAAAACCAGTAATAATAACAACAACAATAATACTATGTAACATGGTTTTTGTTCCTGGGTTATGAATGTCATTTCCTAATTGGTTCTATCATAAAAACATAGGAACAGTTTATTAAAGTGCCAAAACTTTGTTCTGGTGGGAGGGACATCATCCTGATGATGACGAGTGTGGCGGGTGCTCACCCCGAAGTAGTTCTTGGGCACGTATCCCTCCTGCCCGTAGAGGGAAGCCCACCACCAGTCGGTCTCCTCGGCCCCGTCCCGCCGGAGGACGGTCACCGGCTCCCCCTCCCGGAAGGAGAGCTCGTCCTTGAACTCGGCGCTGTAGTCCCACAAGGCGTACACCGCCCCGTTGTTCATCAGCCCCATGCTCTGCTCCACGTCTGCAAGGCACAAGAAGGCACACGCTTAGCAACACGTCCCAACACGGAGAGAGAGGGAGCCACTGGCCTAGGGCACCTCCGGGGATTGTTGGCTTCCTGCCTGCCTGCCTGCCTTTTGGGATCTCTCTCTCTCTGTCTTCCTTCCTTCCTTCCTTCCTCACTCCTTCCCTTCTTTTTTCTTCTTTCCTGCCTCTTCCTGTCCTGCCGTCCTTCCTTCCTCTTTCCATCTTTCTTCCTCCCTTCCTTCCTCACTCCTTCCCTTCTTTTTCCCTCCCTCCCTCCCTCTCTCCCTCCCGCCCTCTCTTTCTGTCTTTCTCCCTCCCTTCCTTTTCCTTCCTTCCTTCCTTCCTTCCTTCCTTCCTTCCTTCCTTCCTCCCTCCCTTTCTCTTTCTTTCTCCCTCCCTCCCTTTCTTCCTTCCTCACTCCTTCCCTTCTTTTTCCTTCCTTCCTTCCTTCCTCCCTCCCTCCCTCCCTTTCTCTTTCTGTCTTTCTTTCTCCCTCCCTACTTCCCTTCCTTCCTCACTCCTTCCCTTCTTTTTTCCTCCCTTCCTCCCTCCCTCCCTTTCTCTTTCTGTCTTTCTCCCTCCCTTCCTCCCTCCCTTTCTCTTTCTGACTTTCTCCCTCCCTCCCTCCCTCCCTCCCTCCCTTCCTTCCTCACTCCTTCCCTTCTTTTTCCTACCTTCCTTCCTTCCTTGTCTTTCTTTCTCTTTTTGTCTTCTTTCCTTCCTCACTCCTTCCCTTCTTTCCTTTCTTTCTCGTTCTGTCCTTCCCTCCCTCCTTCCTTTCTCTTTCTGTTTATCGTCCTCCCTGCCTCACTGCTTCCCTCCCTCCCTCCTTTCCTTCTTCCCTTCCTAAATTCCTCTTTCCATCTTCCTTCCTTCCATCCTCACTCCTTCCCTCCTTTTTTTCTTTCTTCCTTCTTTCCTTCCTCTTCCTGTCCTCCCTGCCTTCCTTCCTTTCTCTTTCTGTCTTCCTTCCTTCCTCTTTCCATCTTTCTTCCTCCCTCCCTCCCTTCCTCACTCCTTCCCTTCTTTTTTTCTTCCGTCCTTCCTTCCTTCCTTCCTCTTGGGAGATTTGGAAGAAACCACAAGGGCCACCCAGTCCACCCATAAACCCCTGCCACGCAGGAACATAGCATCAAAGCATCTTCCTTTCTGTCTTCTCTCTCTCTCTTCCTTTCTTTCCTTCTTATCTCATCACTTTCTTTCGTTCTCTTTCTGTCTGTCTTTTCCTTCTTTTCTTTCTATCTTTCTTTTTTCTTTCCTTCCTTCCTTTTCTCACTCCTTTCCTTTCTCTCTCACTTCATTTCTTTCCTTACTTATCTTGTTACTTTCTCTTTCTGTCTTTTCCTTCTTTTCTTTCTTCCTTTCTCTCTTTCTTTCTTTCCTTTTCTCACCCCTTTCCTTTCTCTCTCTCTCTATCTCCCTTCCTTCCTTCCTTCCTTCTTTCCTTCCTTCTTTCCTTCCTTCCTTTCCTCCCTCCTTTCCTGCCTTTCTATCCTTCTTTCCTTCCTTTCCTCCCTCCTTTCCTTTCTCTCTCCCTTTCTCTCTTTCTTTCTTTCTTTCTTTCTTTCTTTCTTTCTTTCATAGTATCCAAGAGTTGAAAGAGACCACGAGGGCCATCCAGTCCAACATATCCCCTCCCACCCTCACCATGCAAGGACATGGATTCAACACATCTTTCTGTCTGTGCATCTGTCTTCCTTCCTTCCTTCCTTCCTTCCTTCCTTCCTTCCTTCCTTCCTTCCTTCCTCTCTTTCCCCTTCACTCACTCACCTGCCAGGTAGCTGAAGCACTCGCTGTATCCTTCGCGGTACGGGTCGCACTTCTCGATGGCCATGCTCCCATCACTGAAGGTAGTGGCAAAGATGGCTGCGCCGTGCTTGACCAGGGCGATGCAGATGGCCGTGTCATTGCAGGATGCCGCGCAATGCAAGGGGGTCCTAGGAAAGGGAAAGAGAGAAAGGTCAAGTCAAGGACCACGTCTTCTCCCAAGGGAGTTTGCCCATATTTTGAGGTGGACCATCTCCCTTGGATACAGCCTAAGGCCCCTTCCAACTTCTGGTCATCTAAGGTGTGTCTAATTTATGACTACCTTCAAGGTGTTTCCAACTCAGGGCACATTCAAGGTGTTTCCATTGCATGGCCACCTTCAAGGTATCTCCAACTTATCATCATCTCAGATATCTCAAACACAGGGCCACCTTCAAGATGTTTCCAATTTCTGGTCATCTAAGATGTATCTAATTTATGACCACCTTCAAGGTGTTTCCAACTTACGGCCACATTCATGGTGTTTCCATTGCATGGCCACCTTCAAGGTATCTCCAACTTATCGTCATCTCAGATATCTCAAACACAGGACCACCTTCGAGATGTTTCCAATTTCTGGTCATCTAAGATGTATCTAATTTATGACCACCTTAAAGGAGTTTCCAACTCAGTGCCACATTCATGGTGTTTCCATTGCATGTCCACCTTCAAAGTATCTCCAACTTATCGTCATCTCAGATATCTCAAACACAGGGCCACCTTCAAGATGTTTCCAATTTCTGGTCATCTAAGATGTATCTAATTTATGACCACCTTAAAGGAGTTTCCAACTCAGTGCCACATTCAAGGTGTTTCCATTGCATGTCCACCTTCAAGGTATCTCCAACTTATCGTCATCTAAGATATCTCAAACACAGGGCCACCTTCAAGATGTTTCCAATTTCTGGTCATCTAAGATGTATCTAATTTATGACCACCTTAAAGGAGTTTCCAACTCAGTGCCACATTCAAGGTGTTTCCATTGCATGTCCACCTTCACGGTATCTCCAACTTATCGTCATCTCAGATATCTCAAACACAGGGCCACCTTCAAGATGTTTCCAATTTCTGGTCATCTAAGATGTATCTAATTTATGACCACCTTCAAGGTGTTTCCAACTTAGGGCCACATTCAAGATGTTTCCATTGCATGGCCACCTTCAAGGTATCTCCAACTTATGGTCATCTAAGATATCTCAAACTCAGGGCCACCTTCAAGGTGCTTCCAACTTCTGGTCATCTAAGATGCATCTAATTTATGACCACCTTCAAGGTGTTTCCAACTTAGGACCGCATTCAAGAAGCTTCTAATCACAAAGTGTTTCCAATGCATGGCCACGTTCAAGGTATTGCCAAGTTATGGTCATCTAAAATATCTCAAGCTATTTCCAACTTATGTCCATTTAAATATCTCTAATTTATGGCCACCTTCAACAGGTTTCCAGGTTATGGTAATCTAAGGCCCCTTCTACACTGCCATGCAATCCAGATTATTAAAGCACACCATCTCTATAATTCTGCTTTGAACTGGATTAGATGAGTCTACACTGCCATATAGCCCAGTTTAAAACAAATAATCTAGGTTTTACATGGAAGTGTAGAAGGTATCTCAAACCAAGATATCTCAAGCTATTTCGAACTTATGGTTATCGAAGATATCTCTAATTTATGGCTGCCTTGTAGGTGTTTCTAACTACAAGGTGTATCCAAAGCATGGCCACCTTCAAGGTGTTTCCAACTAACTGTATTCTAAGGTATCTTATGGTATTTCCAACTAATGCTCATCTAAGATATCTCTAACGTATGGTCAGTTCCAAGGTGTTGCCAACTTATGGCAGCCTTCAAGATGTTTCTAATTACAAGGTGTTTCCAATGTATGCCTTCAAGGTATTTCCATTTTATGGTCATCTAGATATCTAAAGCTATTTCCAATTTATAGTCACCTAAGACAACTTTCCATGAAAAGTGAGTAAGGCCCCATCTAATTCAAATTATCTGCTATGAACTAGATTATGTGACAGTGTAGACTCATACGGTATAATCCAGTTCATATAATGTGGATTGTTGTTGTGGTTCAGTCTGAGCCTGAGCTTTCTGAACCTGAGTTTCCTCAGGACAAGGAGGATGATGGGTTACAGATTTCTGAACACGTTCCGGTCAGTGAGTCAAATGAAGCTTGTTGGCATGCCTTGCCAACAAGCATGAAGCTAGAGGTCAACGTAATGCTTTTATGTTGGGGAAACTTAATTATCTGGTCGAAGGGCATTCTCTGCCAGTCCAATGTTGCTTTTTACCCTGCTAACTTCTGTGGAATTACCTTAGCTTTTACGGAAAGCTTCTGGCTCTTTGGGACTTTGATTTTGATCCTAATTTTTGGAGACTTTGTCTTGCTGCCATGGACTTTTGCTTAATCAATGCTAAAGGACTATGCTTCATGTTATTTGCCTTTGGAACCTGGAAACTTTGCCTTTACATTTAAGACTCTGTATTGCTCATTGAACTTTACTTCTTTACTTCCCTGTTTTGATTTTGCTTTTTCTCAATAAACTACAAAGACTACAGCCTTGGTGTGTGGTGGTGTCTTGGGTGTTGTGGCTGAGCTATTTTCTGATGATGAGGATGATGGGATTCAGATTCCTGCTGGGATTCAGCTTCCTGGCTCTTTGTCTGTGCCTCAAATCCCTGGGCCTGCTTCTGAGGCTCCCACAGACAGTGCAGTGTCAACACAGCCGTTCCCAGCAGAAAGGGATTTTAACGAAGGAGATAGAGAGCAGGTGCCTATCTACACTTTCGCTGATACCGAAAGTGTAGATAGTGACTTGACCCGGCAAGCTCGTCTTGATCTCCGGATCAGGCGAAGTTCTCATCTGGCCAGCAGACGAGAAGCCAGCTTGGTGAAAGGTCATCGCAATATTTTATGATGATGAGAGCCTAATGTTTTCATGTTAGAAAGGTATTTAGGCCTCTTGCAAACCCCGAGAAAGCGTCAGTTCAACGTAGCTTACTAGCCTGGAAGCTTCATGGAATAACCTTAGCCTGGAAAGCAGTACGCTTGGAATTTCTTGCATTGTGATTCATGAGGCAATTGTTTCATTGCTTGTACCTGGGACTCTGGTTTGAACTGTGCCAATAGGATTGTGTTTCCTGTTTTTACCTGAAGATCTTTGGAAATATATTCTGCTTTTAACCTTAATCTTTGGAACTTTGCAATGCTTATTCTTTATTTTGACTCAATAAACTATAAAACTACAGCTCTTGTGTGGTGGTGTTTGGAAGCAAGGTGAAGCTTACTCTGAGTTGCAACATTGGGCAAGGTGAATCTATCCTGAGTTGCGACAATTATCTGATTTGATAATCTGGATTATATGGCGGTGTAGATCCAGCCTAAGACACAAACACATGGCACATCTCTCAAGGTAATGGTTGTATTTGTATGCCGCACAACCCCCGTTTGAAGGCTGCGCTCTGGCCCTGAGATTCCTCCCCAATACCCTGAAGACTGAGGCTGAAGACTAAAGAAAGAAATCTGAGATCTGGCAACTCTACTGGTACTTGATTTCTATAACTCCCAACAAGGGAGACAGCTCACCATCCATGGCTATCCGGGGAGTTGACGTTGGCCCCGATGTTGATGAGGAAGTCCACAATGTTGTAGTTGGCACCGCAGATGGCATTATGCAGGGCGGTGATGCCCTCGTCGTTGGGCTGGCTTGGATCGTTCAGCTGAAGGAAGAAGGAGGAGGGGAGAAACAAGTCACGGTCTGTCACAGGCATGGGCAAACTGCGGCCCTCCAAGTGTTTTGGACTTTCAAAACAGGAACAGAAGGCAATTCAAATTTGGTGTTGCACCTCAGCTGGAGTTCACCTTGGTCAAGCACTCACCAGGAAGCCAAGTGTAGTAATAAGCCGTTTACTGTTAAAGCACACACAGTAAAAGAGTAAAAAAATCCAAATAAAGTAAAGCGAGAAAGAGTTCCAAAAGCCAGAGATAATCTCCAATGCAAAGGTTAAAGCATGAACGTTAATCCAAGGTGCATGGAACAAACGTGAACTTGAGTAGTCCAAGAAACAAAGAACAAAACATGAGCTTAAGTCCATGGTAAAATCCCCAAGACTGGTAGCAAAACTTGACTAGGAAATTTGGCTTGAAGCTAAGATAGGACCAGGAACAAGGCAGGAGCTTCTTGCTCTAGTTACTACGTTGCTTGATCTGAGACGTGAGAGCTATTCTTTCCCTAATTAATGACAGCAATGCATGAAGGCATTCCATTGGCCTTGAGAAGTTTCTCTCTCGGCCTCTGCCTCCTTTTCCCATGGCTCGGCTTTCACCTGGAATGCTTCCCCCGCAGGAGCAGCCTTGATTCTCTGTCCAAGCCCCCTTCCTCCCTTCTCTGCCTGTCAGCTTCTAAAACAGTTTCATTTTCACACAGAAAATCAACCAAATCCTTCTCCGTTCTCTCAACCGGGGAATCACCATCCTTTATTCTCTGTCCAACCTGTCCCTTCCTCTCTTCTCTGCCTGTCAGCTTCTAAAACAGTTTCGTTTTCACACAGAGAATCAACCAAATCATTCTCCATTCTCTCAACATGGGAATCGCCACCCTTGATTCTCTGTCTAACTCCCCCTTCCTCCCTTCTCTGCCTGTCAGCTTCTAAAACAGTTTTGTTTTCACACAGAGAATCAACCAAATCCTTCTCCGTTCTCCCAACTGGGAAATCGCCACCCTTGATTCTCTGTCCAACCCCCCTTCCTCCCTTCGCGGCCTGTCAGCTTCTAAAACAGTTTTGTTTTCACACAGAGAATCAAGCAAATCTTTCTCCGTTCTCCCAACCGGAGAATCACCACCCTTGATTTTCTGTCCAACCCCCCTTCCTCCCTTCGCTGCCTGTCAGCTTCTAAAACAGTTTTGTTTTCACACAGAGAATCAAGCAAATCTTTCTCCGTTCTCCCAACCGGAGAATCGCCACCCTTGATTTTCTGTCCAACCCCCCTTCCTCCCTTCGCTGCCTGTCAGCTTCTAAAACAGTTTTGTTTTCACACAGAGAATAACCAAATCCTTCTTTGTTCTCCCAACTGGGAAATCGCCACCCTTGATTCTCTGTCCAACCCCCCTTCCTCCCTTCTCTGCCCGTCAGCTTCTAAAACAGTTTCGTTTTCACAAGAGAATCAACCAAATACCCCTCCGTTCTCCCAACCGGGGAATCACCATCCTTGATTCTCTGTCCAACCCCCCCCTTTCTCCCTTCTCTGCCTGTCAGCTTCTAAAACAATTTCGTTTTTCACAGAGAATAATCCAAACCCCCCTCCGTTCTTCCAACTGGGGAATCACCATCCTGTTCCGACATCCCATCTGTCTGAGCACCTCCAGAAGAATCAGGCCCTGCACCCCCAAACCCATCATCATCATCATCATCATCATCATCATCATCATCATCATCATCATCATCATCCTCAGCTGGCTGAAGTACAACATTTGGTTACAGAGTGTAATAAAAGGAAAACAAAACAAAGAAAGAAGGGAGCTCACCTCCTTGACCGCCTCCTTGACCACGTCCAGCTCGCCGGTCAGAGCCGCGTCCAGAAGCAAAACCAAGGGGTTGAGACGGGCCTTCTTTAGCAGCCGTTTCCGCGGAGAGGAGATCTTGCGCAAGACGGAGCGCTTCTCCTGCAGACCCATGGGGCAAGAAAGAGGTTGTGATAGATAGCATGGCTTGATGTCTCAAAAAGAAAACTCTTATCTCCTTACTACTATTGCCATCCACAGTCAATCGGTGAGGGTAAAAAAGGAACACCACTCAGCAAGAGGGGAACTCCATACAACAAGCTGAAAGGGTCTTTGAGCGAAATTTGCAAATACTAAGTAAGGGGCTTTTGGGTGAAAGCTAACAAAATCAGCAAAAAAGAGACATACCCTTTCTCTGACTTAAAAAGAGCAATATGGAAGAAAGTGTTTTTTAAGAAACAAGATGTGACATTTAGAAGGTACTTCTTACACAGGATGCTTGCGGTTAACTTCAAATGTTGTTTTTGAAGCGCAGAGGCCACGTGTACAAGGAGGGTACTTTCCATCAAAAGGTCAGAATTATTATTCATAAAAGGTGTTTTCCCCATGCTTTTTTGTTTGTACTGAGCTATAAAGTTTGCAGATTTCAAGGAAAGAACACGGCAGTCACTTGAAGCGTAGCATCTGTGCATGCTATCGGCTGTCCGTCTTCTTCATGAAGAAACTAAAATAAAACCTTGTTTTTTTTTATCTTTCATTGGGACTGTCTCCTTCCTTCCGTACTCCCGTGACGTGGACCTAAAAAGACCCAATTTAGGGTCTCTAACAAAGCAATCATGTCCTAAACAGAGGATGGCTCCAGGCAACAACGGCCAGGCTACCTCTATGCAGATACTCTTATTCTATTGACTTTGCAGCTGCAAGGCTACTCCAACTCCCTATAGATAGAGATTCAGGCACGGGAAAAATTCTGCCCTCCAGGTGTTTTGGACTCCAACTCCCACAATTCCTAACAGCCTAACGGCTGTTAGGAATTGTGGGAGTTGGAGTCCAAAACACCTGGAGGGAGGGCCGAAGTTGGTCTGCGCCTGCTGTACGGGATGGCCACACACTTACCGGACTGGGCAGCGGTGTGAGAGCAACAGGACTCTCCGGTGGAGGAGGAGGAAGAGGAGACGGCGGAGTGATGGTCGGTGTGGCCGGAGCAGGAGATGACCCCAAAGCCGTGGTTGGTGTCGGCACCTTCTGTTCGGCGGCTTCACTGATGGGCGTGAGCTCGGCCTCTCCGGTCGGGATGCCCGTCTCCTCTTTGCGGGGCTGTTGCTGCTGGTGGTGGAAGAGGCGGCTGATGATCTGCTGGTATTGCTTCTTGTGCGTCGGCGGCAAAGCCGGACCGGGGCTCTGCTCCATGGAACCGCGGCGCTTGAGTGGCCGGGGCATCTCAGCCAGGACGCGGGCCACCTCCTCGAACTCGGGGACCTTCTGGGCCTCCGGTGGCAGGACCGGCTGTAGCCGCGTGGGGCTCAAGGGGCGGGCCAGGGACTCCATCTCAGACGCTTCGCCCCCTGGAAGGAGGAGGAGACCCTCCAATTCGGGGTCCGGCTCGGTCAAGGTGATGGGCACATTGCGGACAGGTTCGGCCACAGGGACGGCAGCCCTGGCTCCTGAGAATTATGAAAACACAACGTATCACAATAATATCTGTTCCTAGGTTATCAATATCATTTCCTAATAGGTTCTTTCCTAAATGTTGCACCTCAGCAGGAGTTTACCTTGCTCCAAATTCAGGTGCAAGCAAAGCCATGGGAAGGAGAGGCCGAAGCAGAAATCTCAAGGTCAACGGAATGCTTTCATGTATTGCATCCTGGAGACCATAGTTTTGCAAGAACTTAAGCCTTCTGTATCAAACAATGCTGATGCACCAGCAAACTACACATCCTGGAGAATCATACCATCGTTTTGCAAGATCTTGAGCCTTCAGTACCAAACAATGCTGATGCACCAGCAAACTACACATCCTGGAGACTGTAGTTTTGCAAGATCTTGAGCCTTCCATGCCAAACAATGTTGATGCATCAATAAACGACACATCTTCGAGTCTGTAGTTTTGCAAGATTTCGAGCCTTCCCTGCCAAAGGTAATGATGCATAAGCAAACTACACATCCTGGAGACCATAGTTTTGCAACATCTTGAGCCTTCTGTACCATACAATGCAGATGCGCCAGCAAACTACATATCCTGGAGACCATAGTTTTGCAATATCTTGAGCCTTCTGTACCAAACAATGCTGATGCACCAGCAAACTATACATCCTAGAGAACATGGTTTTGCAAGATCTTAAGCCTTCTGTACCAAACAATGTTGATGCATCAATAAACTACACATCTTCGAGTCTGTAGTTTTGCAAGATTTTGAGCCTTCCCTGCCAAAGGTAATGATGCATAAGCAAACTACACATCCTGGAGACCATAGTTTTGCAAGATCTTAAGCCTTCTGTATCAAACAATGCTGATGCATCAGCAAACTACACATCCTGGAGACCGTCGTTTTGCAATATCTTGAGACTTCTGTACCAAACAATGCTGATGCACCAGCAAACTACATATCCTGAAGAACATCGTTTTGCAAGATCTTAAGTCTTCTGCACCAAACAATGCTGATGCACCAGCAAACTACACATCCTGGAGACCATAGTTTTGCAAGATCTTGAGCCTTCTGAATCAAACAATGCTGATGCGCCAGCAAACTACACATCCTGGAGACTATCGTTTTGCAAGATCTTGAGCCTTCTGTATCAAACAATGCTGATGCACCAGCAAACTACACATCCTGGAGACCATAGTTTTGCAAGATCTTAAGTCTTCTGCATCAAACAATGCTGATGCACCAGCAAACTACACATCCTGGAGACCATAGTTTTGCAAGATCTTGAGTCTCTTCTGCCTGAGGAGGCTGATGCACCAACAAACTACACATCCCGGAGACTGCAGTTTTGCAAGATCTTAAGCCTTCCCTGACAAACAATGCTGATGAACCAGCAAACTACACATCCTGGAGACCATAGTTTTGCAAGACCTTGAGCCTTCCATGCCAAACAACGTTGATGCATCAACAAACTACACATTTTGGGGTCTGTAGTTTTGCAAGATCTCGAGCCTTCCCTGCCAAAGGTAT
Source organism: Anolis sagrei (assembly GCF_037176765.1). Classification (NCBI taxonomy): domain Eukaryota; kingdom Metazoa; phylum Chordata; class Lepidosauria; order Squamata; family Anolidae; genus Anolis; species Anolis sagrei. The sequence goes on along the minus strand of NC_090035.1, from coordinate 80,739,019 downwards.
ATGATGCATAAGCAAACTACACATTCTGGAGACCATAGTTTTCCAAGGTCTTGAGCCTTCCATGCCAAACAATGCTGATGCACCAGCAGACTACAAATCCTAGCATTGCATAGCCAAGGCAATTAAATGTGAGATGAGCTCCTGAAGCAGCTTCCCATTTAACCTTCCAGGGACCAGAAGCGGGGAAAAGCAAGCGGAGGAAATTCCTTCCTTCTCTGGCTTAAAACTGGCTTCTCTGGCTTGAGACGAGTCCAGGGACCAGAAGTGAGGAAAAGCAAACGGACGAAATTCCTTCCTTCTCTGGTTTAAAACTGGCCTCTCTGGCTTGAGCCAAGGCCAGGGACCAGAGGCAGGGAAAAGCAAATGGAAGAAATTTATTCCTTCTCTGGTTTAAAATTGGCTTCTCTGGCTTGAGCCGAGGGCAGGGACCAGAAGCAGAGAAAAGCAAAGAAGGGAGGATATTCCTTCCTTCTCTGGTTTAAAACTGGCTTCTCTGGCTTTAAAACCGGCTTCTCTGGCTTGTGCCAAAGCCAGGAAATTCCTTCCTTCTCTGGTTTAAAACTGGCTTCTCTGGCTTGAGCCGAGGCCAAGGACCAGAAGCAAGGAAAAGCAAATGGAGGATATTCCTTCCTTCTCTGGTTTATAACTGGCTTCTCTGGCTTTAAAACTGGCTTCTCTGGCTTGAGCTAAGGCCAGGAAATTATTTCCTTCTCTGGTTTAAAACTGGCTTCTCTGACTTTAAAACTGGCTTCTCTGGCTTGAGCTAAGGCCAGGGACCAGAAGCAGGAAAAAGAACACAAAGGAAATTCCTTCCTTCTCTGGTTTAAAACTGGCTTCTCTGGCTTGAGCCAGGGTCAGGGACCAGAAGCGAGGAAAAGCAAACGGAGGAAATTCCTTCCTTCTCTGGTTTAAAAATGACTTCTCTGGCGGAAATGGTGGAAAAAGTTTCAGAAGGGCAAAGGAACTTCAGGTTTCCTTTAAAACTCCAAAATTGCTTCAAAAAGGTCATTTTTCCAACTTTATTACCAAGATTCCCATGGTACCTAACCATGCCTAATAGTTATATCTATAGATTCGTTATATAATATCTTTACTTTATTTATTATAGTAAATACGGTACCTTCGTTTGCAGGTGGTGGGGCCATCCGAGGCGAATGCTGCCCGGTGGCAAAGGCCTGTGGGGGGGCCTGCTTTTGCAAAGAGCGGAGGAGAAGCGGGGACCCTGTCGGTGTTGGCCCCAAGGGGAACTTCTTTCCAGTGTTGCCGTATTCCCAGAAGGCGTTCTGCAGCCGGAAGATCATGGAGAGCGGGAGGGGCTTGTGGCGCTGGGGGAGCCCGGGAGGGGGTCCCGGGGGCGGCATGGGGATGCGCGAGACCGGCTGCCAGTTGCGCGGCAACGTCCCGGCGGGGTTGGCCGGCAGAGAGCGGCGGAAGGAAGAGGGGGCCTCCGGACGCCGCTCGGACGCAGGGGGAAAGACCTTGTAGTTGCGCGGCAAAGTGGCGCTGTGTGTCCCAAAGGGACCCTCCTACGGGAGAAGAAGGAGTAGAGGGAGAAATCATATCCATGAGTCCCAAACGCTCTATAGTTCCCCCCGAAGTCTCCGAAGGCTTGAGCAACACTGTGTAACCAAGTATGAAAAAGTTTGAAAGTGGTATTTATTGTTTATTATTATTATTGGTCTATATTATATTATTAGTAGTATTAGTAAGGGGATATATTATTATTATTATTATTATTATTATTATTATTGGGATATTATTATTTTATATTACATTAGCATCAGTATAGGAATATATTATTAGTATTATTATTATTATTATTATTATTATTGGGATGTTAGTGTTATGATATATTATTATTATTATTATTATTGGGATATTATTATTATTATTTTATATTAATTAGCATTAGTACTGGGATATATTATTAGTATTATTATTATTATTATTGGGATGTTAGTGTTAGGATATAATATTATTATTATTATTATTATTGGGATATTATTATTATTATTTTATATTACATTAGCATTAGTACATGGATATATTATTATTATTATTATTATTATTATTATTATCATTATTATTGGGATGTTAGTATTAGGATATATTATTATTATTATTGGGATATTATTATTATTATTTTATATTACATTAGCATTAGTACATGGATATATTATATTATTGGGATGTTAGTATTAGGATATATTATTATTATTATTATTGGGATATTATTATTATTATTTTATATTACATTAGCATTAGTACATGGATATATTATATTATTGGGATGTTAGTATTAGGATATATTATTATTATTATTATCATTACTGGGATATTATTATTATTATTATTTTATATTACATTAGCATTAGTACTGGGATATATTATTAGTATTATTATTATTATTATTGGGATGTTAGTATTAGGATATATTATTATTATTATTATTATTATTATTATTGGGATATTATTATTATTATTTTATATTACATTAGCATTAGTACTGGGATATATTATTAGTATTATTATTATTATTATTATTGGGATGTTAGTATTAGGATCTATTATTATTATTATCATTACTGGGATGTTATTATTATTTTATATTACATTAGCACTAGTACTAAGATATATTATTATTATTATTATTATTATTATTGGGATATTATTATTTTATTAGTATTAGAATATATTATTATTATTATTATTATTATTATTGGGATATTATTATTATTTTATATTACATTAGCATTAGTACAGGGATATATTACTATTATTATTATTATTATTATTGGGATGTTAGTATTAGGATATATTATTATTATTACTGGGATGTTAGTATTAGGATATATTATTATTATTACTGGGATGTTATTATTATTTTATATTACATTAGCATTAGTACCGGGATATATTATTATTATTATTATTATTATTAATATGTATATATTATTATATACAGCGGTATATAAGCAAAGTAAATAATAAATAAATAAATATTATTAGGATGTTAGTAGGATATATTATTATTATTATTGGGATGTTATTATTGGTATTAGTAGTGAGATGTTATTATTATTGGGATGCTGATATTAGTATTAGTATTGAGATATTATTATTATTATTATTATTATTGGGATGTTATTATTGGTATTAGTATTGAGATGATATTATTATTATTATTATTATTGAGATGTTATTATTGGTATTAGTATTGCAATATATTATTATTACTACTAGTAGTAGTATTGGGATGTTATTACTAGTATTAGTATTGGGATATATTATTATTATTGATTTATATTATATTATCAGTAGCATTACTTCTGGGATGTATTATTATTATTATTATTATTATTGGGATGTTATTAGTATTACTATTAGGATGTTATTATTACTACTAGTATTGGGGAAAATTATTATAATTATTAGGCCATTATTATTAGTATTAGTATTGAGATATATTATTGTTGTTGGGATGTTATTATTAGCATTTGGCTATATTATTATTATTTGATTATATTATATTATTAGTAGTATTTGTTCTGGAATATATTATAATTATTATCATTATCGTTATCATCACCATCATTATCATCATTGGGATGTTATTAGTATTACTATTAGGATGTTGTTATTACTAATAGTATTGGGGAAAATTATTATTATAATTAGGCCATTATTATTAGTATAAGTATTGAGATATATTATTGTTGTTGGGATGTTATTATTAGCATTTGGCTATATTATTATTATTTGATTATATTATATTATTAGTAGTATTCGTTCTGGAATATATTATAATTATTATCATGATTGTTATCATCATCATCATCATTATTGGGATGTTATTCGTATTACTGTGTTATTATTACTAATAGCATTGGGGAAAATTATTATAATTATTAGGACATTATTATTAGTATTAGTATTGGGATAAACATTCAATGCTGTAAACAAACCATAAATCAAATCATAACACATTAGACATCATCAACATCAAATAACAATGAAACATTACAACAAATTGGGCATCACACCACTAGAAAAATCATGTTTAGATGAAAACAATATTTCTTGCAAAGTGGCATAGGTAAATTCAAAGATTCCAAGCCAATCCAGAACGGTTCCTAGTCCTAGTCCAAAGCATCTCACATAATCAAAGCTCAAACAAAGGAAGCAAAGATCATCCCATTGCTTTCTGGAGTGTTTTTGAGGTCCGTTTTCCCATTCAGACAAATGGAGAATGTGCCGTCGCGCCTGGGGGCTATAGAGGGATGAGGGATGTGACATCTTTCCCCAGGGGATTGCTTCTTGCCCTCCTTTAGGAAACTGGAACTCCCAAAGATCCCAAAAACACTGTAAATAACTCAAAATAGGTTTTAATTGTTCACAAAGAGTTATCCCTTTAAGGCAATAAGCTGGAAATTTCAAAGGGGTGAAGGAAAATATACGTTAGTCCTGAGTCCAAGGTGTTTGAAGCTGAGAAGCCTCACCAAGTTTCCTCTTTCCTCAGTGGCTGTGAATGCCGGAGCAAATCACAACCCCAGTTCAGATGGCCTATGTTTGAAGACTCAGGATCTTCCTCTGGTGCCAAAAGAACCGGTTTGAAGGCGCTTGAGACTTCCAACGTCGTTCAGGTTGGTCTGAACATGAAGCATAAGTCTCAAGGGTAAAAAACCTCAGAATTGGTGCTGAGAGGTAATTTAATCAGGGGCTTTTAGAGCCAAGTCTCTTACGTCCATCTGATAGACACTCTGATGGCAGAATGAGAGAAGGGAAGCACTCCCCTCCTCCAGGAAGAGGTAGAGCCAAACAATTGAGCTTGAGAAAGCAATTCAACTGGAGCAAACAACCCTGATTGACAGCTATAAATAACCAATCAATCCAACTATACATAAGCAGGTAAAAAGGCAGGATTAAGCATGATGCAACAATGTACTGTCGAAGGCTGGAATCACTCAGTTCTTGTGCGTTTTTTCGGGCTATATGGCCATGTTCTAGAAGCATTTCTCCTGATGTTTCGCCTGCATCTATGGCAAGCTTCCTCAGAGGTGAGGTCTGCAGACCTCACCTCTGAGGAAGCTTGCCATAGATGCAGGCGAAACGTCAGGAGAAATGCTTCTAGAACATGGCCATATAGCCCGAAAAAACCCACAAGAACTGCATGATGCAACAGTTTAAATCTTGCAACTAACAGTTCTACACATACGTGGCGCCACTCGCGCCGTCACAGAGAACCCGCACACGAGGGCGGCAGCACTGCAACTCCCAGCTCACCTTGCTTGGTCCGATGCTCCCGTCCAAACTCGATTCCCGCCAAGGAGCGAGCGAGTTGTTCTGGCGGAGTCCAAGGTGAGCATCGCCACCTGCAAGGAAACAAAATCCTTGATGAAATGGGTCTATTCGATTGCATATTTTGGCCCCCATCCAAGCCCATAGCCAAAGGGGCGGTTTAAGGGTTCAAACCATCCCTGAAAATTTTCAGGTCAGAAAAAGAAAACCTAGTTAACTCATGAATGTTAACTGCTTAATTCCAAATTCCCATGCCAAATAAGCAAAAATTAGAGTCCCCCCAGAACTGCAAGTACGATCTAATTCAGTGCTGTGACCCCTTAATACTGTTCCTCGTGTTGTGTTGACCCCCAAACATAACATTATTTTCGTTGCTACTTTATATTGTTATCAATCGTCATGTAAATATCCACTACGCAGGATGTATTTTCCTTCACTGGACCACATTTCACTGGATTCAAATTTGGGCGTATGGGGTAAAAATGCAAGCAGTTTATTGAAGATACTTAAAAAGCAGTAGCAGTAAAACAAACACTCCACAAAAAATAGGGTTACAAAGAGTGAATTGCACTATACTTACTTAAAGCCAACCAACCAACTTCTCATGGTCGCACCACAACCCCATTGAAATACCCCATACGCCTAAATTTGAATACTGGTGGGGTTTGTGGGGGGATTGATTTTGTCATTTGGGAGTTGTAGTTGCTGGGATTTATAGTTCACCTACAATCAAAGAGCATTCTGAACTCAATCAATGATGAAATTGAACCAAACGTGGCACACAGACCTCCCATGACCAACAGAAAATACTGAGAGGGTTTGGTCGGCATTGACCTTGAGTTTGGGAGTTGTGGTTCACCTCCATCCAAGAGAGCCACTGTGAAGTCAAACAATGAGGGATCTAGACCAAACTTGGCATGAATACTCAATATGCCCAAATGTGAATCCATTGGTGGAGTTTCGGGGAAATAGACCTTGTCATTTGGGAGTTGTAGTTCACCCACATCCAGAGAGCACTGTGGACTCAAACAATGATGGATCTGGACCAAACTTGGCACAAATACTCAATATGCCTGAATGTGAAGACTGGTTGAGTTTGGGGGAAATAGGCCTTGACAAGCAACGATGGAATTGAACCCAACTTAACACATAGAACTACAACCAATAGAAAATACTGGAGGGACTTAATGGGCATTGACCTTGAGTTTTAGAGTTGTAGTTCACCTACATCCAGAGAGCAGTGTGGACTCAAACAATGTTTGATCCAGACCAAACTTGGCACAAATACTCAATATGCCCAAATGTGAACACTGGTGGAGTTTGGGGGAAACAGACCTTGACATTTGGGAGTTGTAGTCACTGGGATTTATATTTCACCTATAATCAAAGAGCATTCTGAATTCCACCAATGATGGACTTGAACCAAACTTGACGCACAGAACTCCCCTGACCAACAGAAAATAAAGGAAGGGTTGGTGGGCATTGACCTTGAGTTTGGGAGTTGTAGTTCACCTACATCCAGAGAGCACAGTGGACACAAACAATGATGGATCCGGACCAAACTTGGCATGAATACTCAATATGCCCAAATGTGAACACTGGTGGACTTTGGGGAATATAGACCTTGACATTTGGGAGCTGTAGTTGCTGGCATATGGAGTATTCGTGCCAAATTTGGTCCAGATCTATCATGGTTTGAGTCCACAGTGCTCTCTGGATGTAAGTGAACTACAACTCCCAAACTCAAGATCAATGCCCACCAAACCCTTCCAGTATTTTCTGTTGGTTATGGGAATTCTGTGTGCCAAATTTGGTTCAAATCCATCATTGGTGGAGCTCAGAATGCTCTTTGATTGTAGGTGAACGACAAATCCCAGCAACCACAACTCCCAAACATCAAGATCTATTTTCCCCAAACTCTACCAGTGTTCACATTTGGGCATATTGAGTATTCATACAAAGTTTGGTCCAGATCCATCACGGTTTGAGTCCACAGTGCTCTCTAGATATAGGTGAACTACAACTCCCAAACTCAAGATCAATGCCCATCAAACCCTTGCAATATTTTCTGTTGGTGATGGGCATTCTGTGTGCCAAGTTTGGTTCAAATCCATCATTGGTGGAGCTCAGAATGCTCTTTGACTGTAGATGAACTATAAATCCCAGCAACTACAATTCCCAAATGACAAAATCAATCCCGCTCAACCCCATTTGGGTGCATTGGGTATTTGTGCCAAATTTGGTCCAGTGAATGAAAATACATCCTGCAGATTAGATAGTTACATTACATAACAGTAGCAAAATCACAGTTATGAAGTAGCAACGAAGATAATGTTATGGTTGGGGGCCACCACCACATGAGGCACTGCATTAAGGGGACGCGGCATTAGGAAAGTTGAGAAACACTGGGCTAAACTGGGCATTGGATGACTGGGTTACACCGACCTCAAAAGCCATTTCGAGGGGGGTGGGAATCTGAACCCCTCCCAAATATTTTTCCTGGCTACGGGCCTGTCCCCATCCATCACCAAACTGTTCCAAGACTTACGGTCATAACCGACGGAGTGGCCGGACTTCTTCTCGTAGGCCACGTCCAGGTCGGATTCGTTCCAGCTTTTGGCCCCCCTCCGACGGAGAACCAGGTCATCTGTGGACAAGGAGCAAGAAGCCATGAAGAAAACATTTTTGGGGTGCGCCCCTCTTCGCCATTGAAGTTGGGTCCAATAAAAGGATGCCACAAGCAAGAGGGAGCAGGATTGTTTTCTGCTGCCCTGGAAACTAGGACTCAATGGAGCCATGAGATATGAGGGTCGAATGAAAAGTAATGCCTCCACCTTCGTTACTTGGGTTAGGATGGGAATATTTTAATAAATCAAACACAGAAATAATCTGATGAACCCGCCTGGACACAGTATATTATTTGAGAACACAGAAATGCTGGACCACTCTCACAACCACCACGTCAGGCTACACAGAGAAGCCATTGAAATCCATAAGAACCACGTGGACAATTTCAACAGAAAGGAGGAAACAATGAAAATGAACAAAATCTGGCTACCAGTATTTAAAAACTCTAAAATTACAACAGCAAAACAACAGAGAGGAAACAATCAGGGACATCTAATCACCTCTCAACAAAAGATTGCCCCAGGCACTGCCAGGCCATCAAATGCTAATCAAGGTGGTCAGTTGAAACATTCACACCTAGCTCCAACAGACAAGAGTCCTTTGTCCCACCCTGGTCATTCCACAGATATATAAACCCTTTTTCCTAGTTCCAACAGACCTCACTACCTCTGAGGATGCTTGCCATAGATGCAGGCGAAACGTCAGGAGAGAATGCCTCTAGAAGATGGCCATATAGCCCGAAAAAACCTACAACAATCCAGTGATTCTGGCCATGAAAACCTTCGACAATACGCAGAAATAATCCTTTGAATGTGCTCTTTAACTACCACTATTCACTTTCCCACACAGTCACCAGACAATGGGATACATTTCTGCCAATGATGAACAACCACTATTCACTTTTCCACACTATCACCAGACAATTGGATACATTTCTGCCAACGATGAACAGGTTTTCTGAAGTCATCACGGAAGAAGTCAACACTCTGTTTCCGCAACCGGCGTCTCACAATTCTCTCAACGTCTTCATCAGATGCATAACGATGTCCCCGCAGACCTTCTTTCATGATTGGGAAGAGATGGAAGTCAGACAGTGCTAAATCTGGACTGAATGGAGGATGTCGTACGGTGGGGAGACCAGTCTCTGAAGTTCTGCTGTGGTGCGTTTTCATTTCAGGTGAAAATGGAGGACCACCAGAGGCACTCCAAGCGGCCAGCTACTGGTCAAAGGACATTTAATCATTTCCATACTTCACACTTAACAACACAACCGTTCAATGCTAAGGTTTCCCACCAAACTGGAACTGAAGAGGAGAGTGTACTGAACAAGCCGGTACGTGCCGCATACGTTGCTTAAGTTGCATTGACCGACCGTCTGCACAGGGTTCCATACTTCGCACTTTAACAACACAGCAATTCAATGCTAAGGCTTCCCACCAAAACAGAAGTGTAGAGGAGAGTCTACTGAACAAGCCAGTACCTGCCGCATACGTTGCTTAAGTTCCATTGACCGACCGTCTGCACAGGGTTCCATACTTTGCACTTAACAATACAACCGTTCAATGCTAAGGCTTCCCACCAAACTGGAACTGTAGGGGAGAGTCTACTGAACATGCCAGTACCTGCCGAATATGTTGCTTAAGTCGCATTGACCAACCGTCTGCGCAGGGTTCCATACTTTGCACTTTAACAACACAACAATTCAATGCTAAGGCTTCCCACCAAACTGGAACTGTAGGGGAGAGTCTACTAAACAAGCCAGTACCTGCCGCATACGTTGCTTAAGTTCCATTGACCAACCGTCTGCGCAGGGTTCCATACTTTGCACTTAACAACACAACCGTTCAATGCTAAGGCTTCCCACCAAACTGGAACTGTAGGGGAGAGTCTACTGAACATGCCAGTACCTGCCGAATATGTTGCTTAAGTCGCATTGACCAACCGTCTGCGCAGGGTTCCATACTTTGCACTTTAACAACACAACAATTCAATGCTAAGGCTTCCCACCAAACTGGAACTGTAGGGGAGAGTCTACTAAACAAGCCAGTACCTGCCGCATACGTTGCTTAAGTTCCATTGACCAACCGTCTGCACAGGGTTCCATACTTTGCACTTAACAACACAACCGTTCAATGCTAAGGCTTCCCACCAAACTGGAACTGTAGGGGAGAGTCTACTGAACATGCCAGTACCTGCCGAATATGTTGCTTAAGTCGCATTGACCAACCGTCTGCGCAGGGTTCCATACTTTGCACTTTAACAACACAACAATTCAATGCTAAGGCTTCCCACCAAACTGGAACTGTAGGGGAGAGTCTACTAAACAAGCCAGTACCTGCCGCATATGTTGCTTAAGTCGCATTGACCAACCGTCTGCGCAGGGTTCCATACTTCGCACATTAACAACACAACAATTCAATGCTAAGGTTTCCCGCCAAAATGGAACTGTAGAGGAGAGTCTACTGAACAAGCCAGTACCTGCTGCATACGTTGCTTAAGTTCCATTGACCGGCGTAGGGTTCCATACTTCGCACTTAACAACACAACAATTCAATGCTAAGGCTTCCCATCAAAACAGAACTGTAGAGGAAAGTGTACTGAACAAGCCAGTACCTGCCACATACCAGTACTGCCATCTGTTGAGGAGTTACGAAGGTGGAGGCATTACTTTTCATTCAACCCTCATATAATGTGCATCTGGATTTTGGAATGGCCATTTCGTCCCAAAATGGTGAGCATTAGACTCGAGTAAGTAGGGGTACGTTCTCCTGAAGTTTTCTTCCCCTTTGGCTTTGGCTCAGGTTATTGTATTACACAGAAATAATAAGAACCCGAATTGTGCTGTCGCACGCTGGGCCTGTGCATAAGACTGTAGACAGGACATACATTCTGTGTGCCCAACGGGACGCCGGGGCTGCCTCAGATTAAAGGCCCTTGGATTTCCTTAAAACAGAGTCTCTAGATTGCTCAAAGGTTCAACAAAGTTCTTTATTAATGAAAACAAACAGGTATTTCAAGGCTTTCTTAATAGTCTATTGGCTCTCTCAATCTTGTCCACAGGGAACAGGCACTATCTTCATAAACTGTACATTAACTAATGAGGAAATCCTTAGCTTCTAATCTGGGCAGTCTGTCTTTGCCTCTGTTGGCGTGGAGCCCCTGCACCCGGTACCAACTGCTTCTGGCTTCTGTGAGTGACCCTTACCAAGCACAGCTTTGTAGACTTCCAGGGGAAAAGGAGTTCAGGTTTCGGTGATGGTTGGTCCCCCAACAAAGAAGCTGTAGGGCTGTATAACCCTGGCCAAGCTGTGGGCTGTATATCTCCCCGGCCAAGCCGTAGAAGACGAAGCTTTCTACAGGAGCTCTTGGTATTATGTCCTGCATGAAAGTGATCTAGTGTCTAGATCTAGGGAAGTAATGCTACCCCTCTATTCTGTTTTGGTTAGACCACATCTGGAATATTGTGTCCAGTTCTGGGCACCACAATTCAAGAGAGATATTGACAAGCTGAAATGTGTCCAGAGGAGGGCGACTCAAATGATCAAGGGTCTGGAGAACAAGCCCTATGAGGAGCGGCTTAGGGAACTGGGCATGTTTAGCCTGAAGAAGAGAAGGCTGAGAGGGGATATGATAGCCATGTATAAATATGTGAGAGGAAGCCACAGGGAGGAGGAGGGAGCAAGCTTGTTTTCTGCTTCCCTGGAGACTAGGACGCAATGGAACAATGGCTTCAAACTACAAGAGAGGAGATTCCATCTGAACATTAGGAAGAACTTCCTGACTGTGAGAGCCGTTCAGCAGTGGAACTCTCTGCCCCGGAGTGTGGTGGAGGCTCCTTCTTTGGAAGCTTTTAAGCAGAGGCTGGATGGCCATCTGTCAGGGGTGATTGGAATGCAATATTCCTGCTTCTTGGCAGAATGGGGTTGGACTGGATGGCCCATGAGGTCTCTTCCAACTCTTTGATTCTATGATTCTATGAAAGGCTTCTCCGTGTGGACTGAACCCAAAATGGCTCCTATTCCCTCCAAAAACCCAAAAGGGGCGGGACCAGGGAACCTAACTATAATTGACAGGCGGCTTGCCCTATGATTGCAGCCAAAAGAAGCCACCTATCTGCAGAGTCCCTGCAACTTAGGACTACAACAAACATTCAATGCAAAGCAAACAAAATTGGAGCTCCTGGTACAGCTGTACCTGCACACGAATTTTGGCAAAGTCATTTAATTCCAAAAGGTGAGCATTCGACTCAAGTAAATAGGGGTACGTTCTACTACATAAATGGACGTTACCTTGAGCCCGGAAAGGTGCAAAGTTGCTGGGTGCCGAAGGGTACATGTTGTGGTTTTCATACGGCGGCGGCAGAGGGGGCCTCGGGGAGGGGACCCGGTCCGGGAAGAAGGCTTGTGGGGCTCCGGACGCTTCCCCCGCCGGCGTCCGCGGAGAGCCCTCCCACCCCAAGGAACCATAGGGCTTGTAGTCGTACTGCCGCTCGGAGGGTCCGCCCGGGCGGAGGGAGCGCGGGGACGAGGCGTGGACCGCCGATTCGTACGGGACGGCCATCACTTTGGGCCTCGAGGGGGAAGCGGCCGGAGGGAGCGGGCTGCGGTCCAGCTCCGGCTGCAGGAAGAAGGACGGCCGCGGCGAGATGGGCCGACCCAAGGAAGACTTGTTGGATGCAGAGCCGTAGAAAGGAGCGCTCTGCGGACCCTCGCCGGCAAAGGCGAACGGGATGTAGCCGCTGCTCTCGGTGGCCTCCCACGAAGCGCTTTTCCGGGGAGAAGACGGCAGCGAGGAGGACGCCTTCACCAAGACGTCTTGGGATGGGACGCTGCCGAGGCTGTAACGCTCCTTCGCCTGCAAAGAGGAGACAACAGAGCCATGTTTAGTGTTCTGTCACCGCTGGACCTGAAACGAAGTGCCTTTAAGAGAGGATGTCTGGAGAACAAGCCCTATGAGGAGCGGCTTAAGGAGCTGGGCATGTTTAGCCTGAAGAAGAGAAGGCTGAGAGGAGATAGGATAGCCATATATAAATATGTGAGAGGAAGTCATAGGGAGGAGGGAGCAAGCTTGTTTTCTGCTTCCCTGGAGAATAGGACGCGGAACAATGGCTTCAAACTACAAGAGAGGAGATTCCATCTGAACATGAGGAAGAACTTCCTGACTGTGAGAGCCGTTCAGCAGTGGAACTCTCTGTCCCGGAGGGAGTGTGGTGGAGGCTCCTTCTTTGGAAGCTTTTAAACAGAGGCTGGATGGCCATCTGAAGGCAATATTCCTGCTTCTTGGCAGAATGGGGTTGGACTGGATGGCCCATGAGGTCTCTTCCAACTCTTTGATTCTATGATTCTATGTATGGCTTGGATCCAGCGGGAAGCCAGGGCCCCCGAAAAGGAGCCTTTAGAGAAATTTCCCTTATTAAACAGTCTTTATGAGGCTTGAGCTTAAATATAACAGTCTTTTATTGATGAGCAAAACAGGAATTGTAAAGCTTTCTTAACAGTCTCTTGGCTCTTGCAATCTTGTTCACAGGGAACAGGCACTATCTTCAAAAAACCTTGTTTAAAGGAAAATTCCCCTTTCTAGCTCCTCCCAGGCTGCTGTGAACCTAAACCTTATTGATGGGGACTCACTACCACCGTACCTTGGCCGATGTGGCGGCGGGGCTGGGGTTGTCCGTCCAGAGAGACTGCAACTGCTTCGAGAGCTCATCCACTTTGGCTGCTGCCGTGTCCACCTCCCTTTGCTTCAGGTCCATGTGCCTTGAAGCCAGAGCTGTGACAAAAGGAAAGAGATGATGTTGGGTGGCCTTTAGAGCTCCTTTCCAACTCTAGAATTATGTTACAGAAATATCATAGAATATAGTCTATTTATCAATCATATATATGGCTGGATGGCTATCTGTAGGGAGGGATCGAATGGTGTCTTCCTGCCTGTAGAAGCAGGTTGGATTGGATGGCCTTTGGAGCTCCCTTCCAACTATAGAATTATGTTACAGACATATCGTAGAATATAGACTATCTATCAATCATATATATGGCTGGATGGCTATCTGTAGGGAGGGATCGAATCGTGTCTTGCTGCCTGTAGAAGCAGGTTGGATTGGATGGCCTTTGGAGCTCCCTTCCAACTATAGAATTATGTTACAGACATATCGTAGAATATAGACTATCTTTCAATCATATATATGGCTGGATGGCCATCTGTAGGGAGGGATCGAATGGTGTCTTCCTGCCTGCAGAAGCAGGTTCGATTGGATGGCCTTTGGAGCTCCCTTCCAACTCTAGAATTATGTTACAGACATATCACAGAATATAGTCTATCAATCATATATATATATATATATATATATATATATATATATATATATATATCTGGGTGGCCATCTGTTGGGAGGGATTAAATGGTGTCTTCTTGCCTGCTAGAAGCAGGTTGGGTTGGATGGCCTTTAGAGGTCTCTTCCAATTGCACTTTGAATCCGCTTTAACTACATGGCTTGTTTTTCTATGGAATCCTGGGAGTTGCAGTTTGCTGAAGGCTAAAGACATGGTATAACAATGGCACGGCAGTTCCAAGTGGTGTTAAACTGCATTAGTTCCACAGTGTAGATGTGCCATAAGTTTGGGGTGATTCTGCAGAATCACCCTGTTATTGTTTTGTCTCACGTCCAGAGGAAGGCAATGCTGCTGCCTGTCTGAGATGCCCCAGGGCTATTTGACATTCCTGCGGCTTACGTGGCCCATTCCTTTATGCCGCGCTATGTCTCCCAGAGGGGCAGATTACATAATGGGGCCTCCAAAGCCACATAGAGTTGTGGCGCACTGTAGATCCCTGATCAAGCGCTGCATCCCCAAGATACATGGCAAGGAAATAGAGAATCATCCAATCCTAGAGTTGGAAGAGACCTCTAAAGGCCATCCAATCCAACCTGCTTCTAGCAGGCAGGAAGACACCATTCGATCCCTCCTGACAGATGGCCACCTGAATCTCTGAAACGAGCCACCTCTGGTCCTGCAAATCCAGACCCAGTCCCAATTTGAAGCAGACCCCATAAAAACAATGGGGCGTCCCTGAATGTGACCTCGAAACAAGCAAAAGGGAACAATTCCGAAACAATTACGAAGCTTCAGAAATGCAGGTTATGAAACTAAACGGGATCCCTCTGGCTCTTTACGAAACGAAATGGGGGACCACCCAAATCTCTGAAACGAGCCACCCCAAGTCCAGCAAATCCGGACCCAATCCCCATTGGGAGCAGACCCCATAAAAACAATGGGGCAACCTTGAATGTGACCCCAAAACAAGCAAAAAGGAACAAATTACAAAACAATTACGAAGTTTCGGAGATGCGGGTTACGAAACTAAGCGGGATCCCTCCGACTCTTTACGAAACATAACAGGAGCAACTCAAATCTCCGAAATGGGCCTTCTCTAGTCTTGCAAATCCGGACCAGACCTGAACCTGATTTCAAGCAGACCCCATAAAAAACAATGGGACGACCCTGAATGTGACCCCGAAACAAGAAAAAGGGAACAATTCTGAAACAAAGCTTCAGAAATGCAGGTTACGAAACTAAATGGGATCCCTCCGACTCTTTACGAAACGAAATGGGGGGCCACCCATATCTCCTAAACAAGCCACCCCTGGTCCTGCAAATCCGGGCCTGGACCGAATCCCTATTTGAAGCAGACCCCATAAAAATAATGTGACCCCGAAGAAGCAAAAGGGAACAATTACGAAGCTTCGGAAATGGAATTACGAAACTAAACAGGATTGCTCAGACTCTTTATGAAACGAAACGGGTCGCCACCCGAATCTCCGAAACAAACCACCTCTAGTCTTGCAAATCTAGACCCAGACCTAATCCACATTTGAAGCAGACCCCATAAAAAACAATGGGATGGCCCTGAATGTGACCCCAAAACAAGCAAAAAGGAACAATTATGAGACAATTACGAAGCTTTGGAAATGCAGGTTACGAAACAAAACGGGATCCCTTCGACTCTTTATGAAATGGGGGGGGGGCACCCGAATCTCCGAAATGAGCCACCCCTGGTTCTGCAAATCTGGACCCAATCTCCATTTGAAGCAGACCCCACAAAAAACTATGGACGACTCTGAATGTGACCCCGAAACAAGCAAAAGGGAACAATTCCGAAACAATTACGAAGCTTCGGAAATGCAGGTTACGAAACTAAACGGGACCCCTCTGTCTGAATTTCCAAAACGGGCCGTCTGTAGTCTTGCAAATCTGGACCCAGATCTGATTCCCATTTGATGTAGACCCCATATGAACAATGGGACAATCCTGAATGTGACCTGAAACAAGCAAAAAGGGCACAAATCCAAAACAATTACGAAGCTTCGGAAATGCAGGTTACGAAACTAAACAGGATCCCTCCGACTGAATCTCCAAAACGGGCCATCTCTAGACTTGCAAATCCGGACCCGATTCCCATTTGATGTAGACCCCATAAAAAACAATGGGACGACCCCGAATGTGACCCCGAAACAAGCAAAAAGGGAACAATTCCAAAACAATTACGAAGCTTCGGAAATCCGGGTTACAAAACTAAATGGAATCCCTCTGACTCTTTACGAAATGAAACGGGGGGCGGGGGGGGGCACTTGAATCTCCAAACAAGCCACCCACAATCCTGCAAATCCAGATCCAATTCCCATTTGAAGCAGGCCCCATAAAAAACAATGGGACGATCCTGAATGTGACTCCAAAACAAGCAAAAAAGGAGCAATTACAAAGCAATTACGAAGCTTCGGAAATGCAGGTTACGAAACTAAACAGGATCCCTCCAACTGAATCTCCAAAATGGGCCATCTCTAGTCTTGCAAATCCGGACCCGATTCCCATTTGATGTAGACCCCATAAAAAACAATGGGACAACCCCGAATATGACCCCGAAATGAGCAAAAGAGCAACTCACATTGAAAGCTGCGGTCCAGGAAGTCCTGGATGCTGGCGGTGTCTTCGCTGGCCATGGCGGCCACCTGGGAGTCCAGCGCCGTCAGCCACCGGCGGCCCGCGTCTTGCAGCGACCTACGGAGAGGAAGGACCTCCATTGGCTGGTTTCTCCCACGGGAGAACTTCCCTGGGAACCCCAACAGAGTGAGGCGGTGATGATATGATCCGGTCCGCCCCGCAGGGCTGTTTTGCAGCGAGCCGAGCCCTTTTCTCCAGCTTATAAAAAGGAAGCCTTTGCAAAAAGGTAGGAGCTGGGAAACAGAGTCGCACCTGAGTCATGGAGACGGCACCTGGAAAGGCCATGCGAGCCAGGGATTTAAATATTACACACACACACACACACACACACACACATATATATCTCAACACGAAAGGTTGGGAGAGGCGGAAAGTATACAACGGGAAGCCCAAGTTTTTGCAACTTGACCAGTTTTGCATCTCTTCTTCTTGGATCGAGTGCCAAGTGTTGGGTGGCACCGCAAACCTTGAGCCAACCTGGATGGAGACGGAAACCGAAATATTCCGCTCCTGCTTTTGATTTTGTTCCTATTTATTTATTTATTTACTTCGGTTTCTTCTACCCCGCCCTTCTCACCCCGAAGGGGACTCAGGGCGGCTTACAAAGCAAAGGCACAATTCGATGCCCACATCACATAACAGTTAAAAACAGAAATAGCATCAATTCACAGTTAAACAACAATTCCTACATTACAACTATAAAAACCAATAAAACCAATACAAACCCAATTCCTCCTCATAAACGGTCAGCGTTCGCTATCTCATAGTTCCATTTTCAATACGAAAGCTGACTGGCACAACCTGGGGATCACAACCAGACACAGTGAAGACATCTGCCCTTGCGCTGTGCTACTCTGCTGCTGAGTATGCATGCCCAGTGTGGAACACATCTCACCATACTAAAACAATGGATGTGGCTCTTAATGAGACATGCCGCATTATCATGGCGTGCCTGCACCCTACACCACTGGAGAAATTACACTGCTTAGCCGGTATTGCACCACCTGACATCCGCTGGGAAGTAGCAGCCAATAGTGAAAGGACCAAGGCAGAGACATCTCCAGCTCATCCCCTGTTTGGGTATCAGCCAGCACACCAACGACTTAAATCTAGACATAGTTTTCTAAGATCTACAGAGACACTTGCTGGAACACCTCAGCAAGCGAGAGTCCAAAGGTGGCAGTCTCAAACCCAGCACTTCAACCAATGGCTGATACCAAATGAGAGACTCCTTCCTGGGCACACAGAGGACTGGGCGACTTGGAAGGCATTGAACAGACTGCACTCTGGCACCACGAGATGCAGAGCCAACCTTCAGAAATGGGGCTACAAAGTAGAATCCTCGACATGCGAGTGCGGAGAAGAGCAAACCACTGACCACCTGCTGCAATGCACCCTGAGCCCTGCCACATGCACAAGGGAGGACCTTCTTGCGGCAACACCGGAAGCACTCCAAGTGGCCAGATACTGGTCAAAGGACATTTAACCAGCTACCAAACTCACAAGTTGTGTATTTTTCTGCCTGTTTGCTTTGTTCTGTTAGAAATGTAATATAATGGACTGGCTGCTCTGACACGACAAATAAATAAATTTTCAATTCCACATTGTCAGTCGTAGTCATACTCGCCTGATTATCTTCTCTAATTGTCAGATTGCCCAAAGGTCTGGTCCCACAACCACGTCTTTACCTTCCTCCTGAAGGAGAGGAGGGATGATGACGCCCTAATTTCCCCCAGGAGTGAGTTCCACAGGTGAGGGGCCACCACCAAGAAGGCCCTCCTCCTCGTCCCCACCAACCTCACTTGTGATAGCGGTGGGGTTGAGAGCAGGGCCTCCCCAGATGATCTCAAACTCCGGGGTGGGACGTAGAGGGAGATACGTTCGGACAGGTACACTGGACCGGAACCGTACAGGGTTTTGTAGGTCAAAACCAGCACCTTGAATTGTGCTCGGATCTGAACTGGCAGCCAGTGGAGCTGACACAGCAGGGGGGAGGCGTGCTCCCTGTATGTCGCTCCGGTGAGCAATCTGGCTGCCGCTCGCTGGACCAGTTGAAGTTTCCAAACAGTCTTCAAGGGCAACCCCACGTAGAGTACGTTGCAGTAGTCTATTCGGGATGTAACAAGAGCAAGGACCACTGTGGCCAGATCAGACACATACCCGTTCCAACACATACCCTTCCTTAAAGGGCAATGGAGTCCGTTCCTGAATCAGACCTCTGGCATTGAGACTGAGTCACGTTATGGATTGTGTAAATACCCAACCTTCATAGGCTTGCTATGTATATAGCAATAGCATACCTATGTAAACAGATATGCTATATCCACAAGAATGCAGAACATCAGCTCTTGGGAAGACAAGAGACACTTCTGTCCAAATCCACACCGGATCCTAACATAATTATGAGACCGAAAATGTCAAATGCATTAAACAGAGTCTGCATATTAGTACTAACCGGGTAAATATAAGATCGCCATATTTCAGGCCCTAGACCTAAGCATTGAAGGGGGATGCGAGTGCGAATCCTCCAAATTAGGACGATAAGGCCTGAGTGGAAATCTCCAGCTGCAAATAGGCATCTTGTTAATCATTTTTCCAAGGCTTAAATTCATTTTAGTTAGCTTCCTCCTTCCTTTCTAACTTCAATAGGGAGCCAGGACTCACCCTCTACTCTGCTCTGCAATGCTGGAAATAAATAGGTCACATCTAATTTCACTAAGGGCGCTTCTCTACTTTTCTATATTGTATTATTATTGCATACCCCAATTTTCTATCTTCTTCTTCTATGTTGTTGTTGTTATTATTATTATTATATACACCACTTTTCTATTTTCTTATTCTTATATACTCTATATTGTTATCATTATTTCATGCTCCACCTTTCTATATTATTATTACATACCAGTTTTCTATATTATTATTATTATTATTATTATTATTATTATTATTATTATTATTACATACTCTATATTGTTATCATTATTTCATGCTCCACCTTTCTATATTATTATTATTATTATTATTATTATTATTATTATTATTATTAGGCAAGCTTCCACCTCTATGTTTTCTTGTATGTGTATTATATTAAACTGCCAATACGTTGTGCAGTGGGATCCTGGGAGTTGTAGTTTGCACTCTTTTTGACAGAACTTTAGAAAACTACAACTCCCACAAGTCCCGGTAGTTCAAGTGGGGTCAACCTGCAACAAATGTGGTTGGGCATCAATTTGAACTGCCTTGGCTCCATGCAACAGTACCCCGGAGTTGTAGTTTGCACTCTTTTAGGCAGACCTTAAGAAAACTACAACTCCCTTGAGCCATGGCAGTTCAAGTGGGGTCAAGTTGCAACAAATGCAATTAGGCATTACTTTGAATCACATTGGCTCCATGCGATGGGATCCTGGGAGTTGTAGTTTGCACTCTTTTGGGCAGACCTTAAGAAAACTACAACTCCCTTGAGCCGTGGCAGTTCAAGTGGGGTCAAGTTGCAACAAATGAAATTGGGCATTACTTTGAATTGCGCTGGCTCCATGCGATGGGGTCCTGGGAGTTGTAGTTTGCACTCTTTTGGGCAGACCTTAAGAAAATTAGAACTCCCATGAGCCATGGCAGTTCAAGTGGGGTCAAGTTGCAACAAATGCAATTAGGCATTATTTTGAAACACGTTCGCTCCATGCGATGGGGTCCTGGGAGTTGTAGTTTGTACTCTTTTGGGCAGACTTTAACAAAACTACATCTCCCATGAGCCATAGCAGTTCAAGTGGGGTCAAGCTGCAACAAATGCAATTAGGCATTACTTTGAATCACGTTTGCTCCATGTGATGGGATCCTGGGAGTTGTAGTTTGCATTCTTTTGGGCAGACCTTAAGAAAACTACAACTCCCATGAGCCATGGCAGTTCAAGTGGGCTCAAGCTGCAACAAATGCAATTAGGCATAACTTTGAATCACGTTGGCTCCATGTGATGGGATCCTGGGAGTTGTAGTTTGCACTCTTTTGGGCAGACCTTAAGAAAACTACAACTCCCATGAGCCATGGCAGTTCAAGTGGGCTCAAGCTGCAACAAATGCAATTAGGCATAACTTTGAATCGCGTTGGCTCCATGTGATGGGATCCTGGGAGTTGTAGTTTGCACTCTTTTGGGCAGACCTTAAGAAAACTACAACTCCCTTGAGCCGTGGCAGTTCAAGGGTGGTCAAGCTGCAACAAATGCAATTGGATATTACTTCAAAGCACCTCAGCTCCAAGCAATGGGACCCCGGGAGCTGTAGTTTGCATATTTTTAGGCAGATCTCAGCAAACTACAACTCCCATGAGTCATGGCAGTTCAGGTGTGGGTCAAATTGCATCCATTCTACAGTGGAGACGTGTCCTTAGTGAAACTATAACTCCCAGGATCCTAATTGGTGTCGTACCGTGTTAAATGTATGACGTAGACGATGCCTCCTCAATGAGGACTAGGGACGTTGGTTCCATCCCGTTTGTTCTCCAAAGCAACGAAACTCGGCTGCTCAAGACGGGGCATGATCTCTCCTTTCAAGTGTCACATTTAATCCGGAGCGATTTGCCAACTCCACCCGACTGACTCCCGAAAGAGGAGAATCCAAGCCTTTGTCCTCGGCATCCATGCACACGCACCAAAGGAAGGAGGGCAGGGCCATGCGCAATGCGCACCGATTTTCGGGGCCAAGCCCAGTTACATAATGGCCAGAGAATGGGACCGGCTGGCAGCGCCAACCCAAAGCCCTGTGGTTGCTCTAGATGCAGAGAATGACGATGAGATTCCTGCTCAGAGTGTCTTTTCTGATGAGAACGTTCCTGAAGGGTTTGGGGATGATGGTGTGATCCCCGGAAAAGGGCCTGAATTGCTACCAGAGAATTCCCAAGACTTTGAGCCTGAGAATAACTCGGCGCCTGGCCCAGCTGCAGAAATTAATGATGCAAGGCATGTTTTTAGTCAGCACAGGCAAACCGACCAATCTCTCAGGCGCTCTGCCAGACTGAGAGAGAGAGTGATAACAGAGTCAAGGCTAAAACAAAATCCGCTTCTGGCCACAAGATACAAGGCATGTTTTTAGTCAGCACAGGCAAACAGACCAATCTCTCAGGCGCTCTGCCAGACTGAGAGAGAGTGATAACAGTCAAGGCTGAAACAAAATCCGCTTCTGGCCACAAGATACAAGGCATGTTTTTAGTCAGCACAGGCAAACAAACCAATCTCTCAGGCGCTCTGCCAGACTGAGAGAGAGTGATAACAGAGTCAAGGCTGAAACAAAATCCGCTTCTGGCCACAAGATACAAGGCATGTTTTTAGTCAGCACAGGCAAACAAACCAATCTCTTAGGCACTCTGCCAGACCGAGAGAGAGTGATAACAGAGTCAAGGCTGAAACAAAATCCGCTTCTGGCCACTAGATAGAAGGCATGTTTTTAGTCATCACAGGCAAACAGACCAATCTCTCAGGTGCTCTGCCAGACTGAGAGAGAGAGAGAGATAACAGAGTCAAGGCTGAAACAAAATCCGCTTCTGGCCACTAAATAGAAGGCATGTTTTAGTCAGCACAGGCAAACAGACCAATCTCTCAGGCGCTCTGCCAGACTGAGAGAGAGAGTGATAACAGAGTCAAGGCTGAAACAAAATCCGCTTCTGGCCACAAGATACAAGGCATGTTTTTAGTCAGCACAGGCAAACAGACCAATCTCTCAGGCGCTCTGCCAGACTGAGAGAGAGAGAGTGTGATAACAGAGTCAAGGCTGAAACAAAATCCGCTTCTGGCCGCAAGATACAAGGCATGTTTTTAGTCAGCACAGGCAAACAGACCAATCTCTCAGGCGCTCTGCCAGACTGAGAGAGAGAGTGATAACAGAGTCAAGGCTAAAACAAAATCCGCTTCTGGCCACAAGATACAAGGCATGTTTTTAGTCAGCACAGGCAAACAGACCAATCTCTCAGGCGCTCTGCCAGACTGAGAGAGAGTGATAACAGAGTCAAGGCTGAAACAAAATCCGCTTCTGGCCACAAGATACAAGGCATGTTTTTAGTCAGCACAGGCAAACAAACCAATCTCTTAGGCACTCTGCCAGACCGAGAGAGAGTGATAACAGAGTCAAGGCTGAAACAAAATCCGCTTCTGGCCACTAGATAGAAGGCATGTTTTTAGTCATCACAGGCAAACAAACCAATCTCTCAGGTGCTCTGCCAGACTGAGAGAGAGAGAGAGATAACAGAGTCAAGGCTGAAACAAAATCCGCTTCTGGCCACTAAATAGAAGGCATGTTTTAGTCAGCACAGGCAAACAGACCAATCTCTCAGGCGCTCTGCCAGACTGAGAGAGAGAGTGATAACAGAGTCAAGGCTGAAACAAAATCCGCTTCTGGCCACAAGATACAAGGCATGTTTTTAGTCAGCACAGGCAAACAGACCAATCTCTCAGGCGCTCTGCCAGACTGAGAGAGAGAGAGTGTGATAACAGAGTCAAGGCTGAAACAAAATCCGCTTCTGGCCGCAAGATACAAGGCATGTTTTTAGTCAGCACAGGCAAACAGACCAATCTCTCAGGCGCTCTGCCAGACTGAGAGAGAGAGTGATAACAGAGTCAAGGCTGAAACAAAATCCGCTTCTGGCCACTAGATAGAAGGCATGTTTTTAGTCAGCACAGGCAAGCAAACCAATCTCTCAGGCGCTCTGCCAGACTGAGAGAGAGAGAGTGATAACAGAGTCAAGGCTGAAACAAAATCCGCTTCTGGCCACTAAATAGAAGGCATGTTTTAGTCAGCACAGGCAAACAAACCAATCTCTCAGGCGCTCTGCCAGACTGAGAGAGAGAGTGATAACAGAGTCAAGGCTGAAACAAAATCCGCTTCTGGCCACTTGGGACATAGAATAGATTAGGGGATAATAATAATAATAATAATAATAATAATAATAATAATCAGCTTTTTTGTTGAGTTCCAGGGCTGGAGAAGTAGGTGGAAACAGAAGAACGGCCTGCCTCAGGGGAGCGTGCTTGCTCCATCCATGTTCAACATCTACACAAATGACCAGCCACTGCCAGAAGGGACAGAGAGTTTCATCTATGGTGATGATCGTGCCATCACCACTCAAGCAGGGAGATTTGAGATGATTGAACAGAAGCTCTCCGAAGCTCTAGGTGCTCTTACTGCCTATGACAGGGAAAACCAGCTGATCCCCAACCCATCTAAAACACAGACATGCGCCTTTCACCTCAAGAACAGACAAGCATCCCAAGTTCTGAGGATTATGACCTGGGAAGGAAGGAATCCCACTGGAGCATTGCAGCGCACCCAAATACCTGGGAGGAGTCACTCTGGACTGTGCTCTGAACTACAAGAAGCACTGCCTGAACATCAAGCAAAAAGTGGGTGCTAGAAACAATATCATACGAAAACTGACTGGCACAACCTGGGGATCACAACCAGATACAGTGAAGACATCTGCCCTTGCGCTTTGCTACTCTGCTGCTGAGTATGCATGCCCAATGTGGAATGCATCTCACCACACTAAAACAGTGGATGTGGCTCTTAATGAGACATGTCTGCACCCCACACCACTGGAGAAATTACACTGCTTAGCCGGTATTGCACCACCTGACATCCGCCGGGAAGTAGCAGCTAATAGTGAAAGGACCAAGGCAGAGACATCTCCAGCTCATCCCCTGTTTGGGTATCAGTCAGCACGTCAACGACTTAAATCAAGAAATAGTTTTCTTAGATCTACAGAGACACTCGCTGGAACACCTCAGCAAGCAAGAGTCCAAAGGTGGCAGGCTCAAATCCAGCACATCAATCTGTGGGTGATACCAGATGAGAGACTCCCTCCTGGGCACACAGAAGACGGGGTGACTTGGATGGCGCTGAACAGACTGCGCTCTGGCAGCACGAGATGCAGAGCCAACCTCAAGAAATGGGGCCACAAAGTGGAATCCATGGCATGCGAGTGTGGAGAAGAGCCAACCACTGACCACCTGCTGCGATGCACCCTGAGCCCTGCCACATGCACCATGGAGGACCTTCTTGCGGCAACACCAGAAGCACTCCAAGGGGCCAGATACTGGTCAAAGGACATCTAATCAACTACCAAGTTTGCAAATCTGTGTGGTTTTTTTAATCTGTTTGTTTTGTTCTGTTAGAAATGTAATACAATGGTATGGTTGCTGATGACACGATAAATAAAATAAATTATTATTATTATTCCCACTTTTCTATACATTATTACATATCTCACTTTTCTATTATTATAATTCTTTCATATTACATTTTTCTATATTATTATTATTTATTCCTCACTTTTCTATATTATTATTATCTCCAACTTTCTATATTATTATTATTATTATTATTATTATTATATACCCATAGTTTCTATATTATTATTATTATTAGGCCACCTCCCACCTGTCTCTGTTTTCTTGTATGTGCATTATATTAAACCGCTCCGGAAATGATGAGAGGATCTTAATTTTAGAAGAGGCGCGCTAGCTGTCACGGAGGCATGTGTGCCTTCTGCATATGCTCAGAGGCATTCCTGCCTTATGATGCGCTCCCATTTCTTTTGCTAAGCCTTTGGGAAGCTGGGAAAGAAAAGCTTTGCAACCGACCCACTTTACGCTCCGTGGATCAAGACCTGGGACCGACCGTTAAGAGGAAGCAGAACAAGAAATGCACGGTTAATTGTGCTTTGCTGTGCGATGCTGCCGTCCGTGCAAAGCGGCGCATGACGATGCACATGGATGCACCGGCCTTACGTTACCCGATCTTTGGGAGGAGAGAAAGGAATGGGTTGTTTTGCCCCAAATGAGAGCTCAGAAAGAGCAATGACAGAAACTTGGGGCACTGTCCTATCTAAATAAACAACAACAACAACAACAACAACAACAAGGCTCAAGATGGGGCAAAACATAAACAAACATCATCATTGCAAAAACAATTAGTAAAATACATATATTAAAATATAAATAGCAACAAAACAATGGCTGCCATCCTGTATCAGACACAACAACAACAACAACAACAACAACAACATGGCTCGAGATGGGGCAAAACATAAACAAACATCATCATTGCAAAAACATTCAGTAAAATACATATATTAAATATAACTTAATATGGGGCAAAACATAAACAAACATCACCATTGCAAAAACATTCAGTAAAATACATATATTAAATATAACTTAATATGGGGCAAAACATAAACAAACATCATCATTGCAAAAACATTCAGTAAAATACATATATTATAACTTAATAACAACAACAATGGCTGCCATCCTGTATCAGACACTTAGGATGCATCTACACTGCCATATAATGCAGTTCAAGACTGCATTATATGGTCAATGCAGACCCATTCTATAATGCAGCTTGACTGCAATATATGGATCTGCAGTGACCATCTATTAATTGCAAATCTAAATTCTGGAAAGTTTGGAGCGAATGCAGGATGCAATCGGACCTCTGTATCCACGGACTCCGTATCCACAGATCCCACTTTCCAAAGGTAAGAGCTTGAGACCATTATTTTGCTGGCATTAGTTGCAAATCCAAATTCTGGAAAAGTTTGGAGTGAATGCAGGATGCAATCGGACCTCTGTATCCACGGACTCCGTATCCACAGATCCCACTTTCCAAAGGTAAGAGCTTGAGACCATTATTTTGCTGGCATTAGTTGCAAATCCAAATTCTGGAAAAGTTTGGAGTGAATGCAGGATGCAATTGGACCTCTGTATCCATGGACTCCCTATCCACAGATCCCACTATCCAAAGCTAAGAGCTTGAGACCATTGTTTTGCTGGAATAAATTGCAAATCCAAATTCTGCAACCTCGGAGCAAATGCAGAAATGCAAGGGAGGAAGTCACGCAGGCAGTGGTCACCAGTCGCATTCCAACTGTTGATTCATTTTCCTTTTGAAAAATCAATTATTATATATGAATATAATTCATATATAGTAATTCAATGGACTCATATACAGATTCCATGGTGCTGCATTCCATCTATAATTATTCTATTCGTTGTTGTTGTTGTCAAAGGGGAAGATGCCCCCAAGGCTCTGGCACCCCCTGTTGACCAAACTGCATTATATTCTGAAAGGAAGACCTTGCCAAACTACAACTCCCCTACGGTTCCATTGCGCCAAGGGTTCCATTGCCCCTAGGGTTCCATTGCGCCAACCTGCATTCCTTCTACAATTATTCAAATGTTGTTGTTGTTGTTGTTGTTGATATTAAAGGGGAAGATGCCCCCAAGGCTCTGGCGCCCCCTGTTGGTCAAACTGTATTATATTCTGCAACGATGACCTTGCCAAACTACAACTCCCAGGCTTCTATGGCGCTGACCTGTGTCCCTTCTACAATTATTCTGTTGTTGTTGTTGTTGATAATAAAGGGTAACATGACCCCAAGGCTCCGGCGCCCCCTGTTGGCCGAACTGCACTACATTCTGCAAGGAAGATCTTGCCAAACTACAACTCCCTTAGGCTTCCATTGCACCGAGCAGTTAAAAGTGATACCAACCTGCATTCCTTCTACAAATATTCTAATGTTGTTGTTGTTGAGGATGATGATGATGATATTAAAGGGTAACATGACCCCAAGTCTATGGCGCTCCCTGTTGGCCAAATTGCACTATATTCTGCAAGGATGACCTTGCCAAACTACAACTCCCAGGCTTCCATGGCACCAACCTGCGTTCCTTCTACAATTATTCTGCTGTTGTTGTTGAAGGGTAAGATGCCCCCAAGGCTGTGGCACCCTCTGTTGACCAAATTGCACTATATTCTGCAAGGAAGACCTTGCCAAACTACAACTCCCCTAGGCTTCCATTGCACCGAGCAGTTAAAAGTGGTGCCAACCTGCATTCCTTTTACAAATATTCTAATGTTGTTGTTGTTGTTGATGATGATGATGATGATATTAAAGGGTAACAGGCCCCCAAGGCTACAGCGCCCCCTCTTGGCCAAACTGCACTGTAGTTTGCAAAGATGACCTTGCCAAACTACAACTCCCAGGCTTCCATGGCACAACCTGTGTCCCTTCTACAATTATTCTGTTGTTGCTGTTGTTAAAGGGTAAGATGCCTCCAAGTCTCCGACGCTCCCTTTTGGCCAAATTGCACTATATTCTGCAAGGAAGACCTTGCCAAACTACAACTCCCCTAGGCTTCCATTGCACTGAACCACGGATGGCAATTAAAGCGGTGCTGATTTGCATTCCTTCTGCAATTATCCTATTATTCTATTATTATTATTGGGGAAGATGCCACCATGGCTCAGACGCGCCTTATTGGACAAACTGCACTGTATTCTGCAAGGATGACCTTGCCAAACTACAACTCCCAGGCTTCCATGGCGCTGACCTGCATTCCTTCTTCAATTATTGTGTTGTTGTTGTTGTTGCTGAAGGGTAAGATGCCCTTAAAGGTACGGCACCCCCTGTTGGCCAAGTTGCACTATATTTTGCAAGGATGACCTTGTCAAACTACAACTCCCTTAGGCTTCCTTGCACCGAGCAGTTAAAAGTGGTGCCAACCTGCATTCCTTCTACAATTATTCCAATGTTGTTGTTGTTGTTGTTGTTGTTTATATTAAAGGGTAACATGCTCCCAAGGCTCTGGCATCCCCTGTTGACCAAACTGCATTATATTCTGAAAGGAAGACCTTGCCAAACTACAATTCCCAGGCTTCCATGGCACCAACCTGTGTTCCTTCTACAATTATTCTGTTGTTGTTGTTTA
Organism: Anolis sagrei; assembly: GCF_037176765.1. NCBI lineage: Eukaryota > Metazoa > Chordata > Lepidosauria > Squamata > Anolidae > Anolis > Anolis sagrei. The sequence goes on along the minus strand of NC_090035.1, from coordinate 80,710,345 downwards.
TGTTGTTGTTGTTGTTGTCAAAGGGTAACATGCCCCTAAGGGTCCGGCACCTCCTGTTGACCAAACTGCACTATATTCTGAAAGGAAGACCTTGCCAAACTACAATTCCCAGGCTTCCATGGAGCCAACCTGCATTTCTTCTACAATTATTGTGTTGTTGTTGTTGTTGTTGTTGAAGGGTAAGATGCCCCCAAGGCTCTGGCGCCCCCTTTTGGCCAAACTGCATTATATTCTGCAAGGAAGACCTTGCAAAACTACAACTCCCTTAGGCTTCCATTGCACCGAGCAGTTAAAAGTGGTGTCAACCTGCATTCCTTCTACAATTATTCTAATGTTGTTGTTGTTGTTGTTGTTGTTGTTGTTAAAGGGTAAGATGCCCCCAAAGCTACGGCGCCCCCTGTTGGCAGGGAGCGGCACGGCAGGGCGTTTTGCAACCAACTTTCGGAAAGAACTTGAAAAACAAGCCTCTCGCCGGCGCATCCAGAGGGGAAAACCTGTTACGCGTTGGTTCTCAAGGAAGGGCCCACGCCTAATTCCAAAGCGCCAGGTCAGGAAAGCCGGGGTTGGCGTTACCGTCAACAACGCCGGCTTTGCCAGGAGGAGAAGCAACCTGAGCCATTGCCATCTCAGAAGATGTCGTTGGCATTGCTTTGGCTTTGGGCAACCCTCGGAGTGACGCTCCGTCCTTTGCACATCTTGCAAAGCTTTCTTCCCTTCTTGGATTGCAACATTTTCCTTTGCCAAACGGATGAAAATCTAATATTATTATCAAGGCATCTTGCAAACTAAAGTTGTGCAAACTCAGACCTTTCCTATGACACAGAGCAACCTCCAGATCCATGCACAACTTATTACTAATTTTAAATTGTTGTTGTTGGTATTATTGCAGAAACAGAAAACCACAGCTATTATTATTATTATTATTATTATTATTATTATTATTATTATTATTATATTAAAATGCTATTGTTGTTTTGTAAGCTTATTATAATATTATATATATATATATATTATTATTATTATTATTTATAATATTATTACTATTATTTTATTGTTTTAGCATTATTAGAATCCTAGAGTTGGAAGAGACACCCAAGGGACATCTAGTCCACCCCCCTACTGTTGTTGTTGTTGTTATTGCAGAAACAGAAAACCACAGCTATTATTATTATTATTATTATTTTACATTATTCTTTTATTATTAAAATGCTATTGTTGTTTTGTAAGCTTATTATAATATTATATATATTATTATTATTATTTATAATATTATTACTATTATTTTATTGTTTTAGCATTATTAGAATCCTAGAGTTGGAAGAGACGCCCAAGGGACATCTAGTCCACCCCCCTACTGTTGTTGTTGTTGTTGTTGTTGTTGTTGTTGTTGTTGTTGTTATTGCAGAAACAGAAAACCACAGCTATTATTATTATTATTATTAAGATGTTATTGTTTTGCTGGATTATTATATTATATAATATTATTATTACTCGATTATTATTACTATCCAGCCTCTGTTTAAAAGATTCCAAGGAAGGAACCTCCAGTACACTCTGAGGCAGAGAGTTCCTATCATCATCATCATTTGAGAAACCACAAGGTGAGTCCACAGCAGACACTCTGCTGGCTACTGAATTGGATCACACATCAGACACTTCCCAAGTGTCTAGGACTGTGTGATGTATCGGCGCATAATGCGTGCAGATCCTAGTAAGGTGGCCTTCTGCAGCTAGAAGATGGTCATTTTATTTTGTGCTGGCTGAACTGCTGACCTGAAGGTTGGCGGTTCAAATCTGCAATATGGGGTGAGCTCCTATATGGCAGCTCCAGCTTCCCAGAGGACATGAGAGAAGCCTCCCACAGGATGGTAGCACATCTGGGCGTTCCCCTGGGCAACATCTCTGCAGACAGCCAATTCTCTCACACCAGAAGAAACTTGCAGTTTCTCAAGTTGCTTCTGCCATGATAAATACATCATCATTTTTATATTTATTTATACTCTACCTCTCCCAATGGAGACTCACAGCGGCTATGCATCTATTATTATTATTATTATTATTATTATTTGAAACATAACAAGATGAATCCAAAGCAGACAAGATCACTCTGCTGGCTGTTGTATTGGATCACACGTCAGACCCTTCCCAAGTGTCTAGGACTGTGTCATGTTGCATTATTATTATTATTATTATTATGATTATTATTATTATTATTATTATTTGAAACACAACAAGATGAGTCCACAGCAAACAAGATCACTCTGCTGGCTGTTGTATTGGATCACACGTCGGACACTTCCCAAGAGTCTAGGACTGTGTGATGTCTCGGGAAATAATGTGTACAGATCTGAATGGGGTGGCCTTTTGCAGCTGTCAGGTGGTGATTTGGTCAGCACCAATTGTGTTTAAATGCAGGCCAAGGTCTGCTGGCTGTTGTATTGGATCACACATCGGACATTTCCCAAGTGTCTAGAACTGATGTATCAGTTAATAATGCTGATCTGAATGGGGTGGGCTTTTGCAGCTGACAGGTGAGGATTTTGTCAGTGCCGATTGTGTTTAAGTGCAGACCAAGGTCATGAGGCACTGCACCCAGTGTGCCAATCACCACTGGGACCCCCTTGACTGGCTTGTGCCAGAGTCTTTGCAGTTTGATCTTTAAATCCTCATATCATGCCAGCTTTTCCAGTTGTTTCTCTTCAATCCTGCTGTCACCTGGATTGCGACATCGACAATCCATACTTTGTTTTTTAACACGATTGTGAGGTCAGGAGTATTATGCTCCAAAACTCTGTCAGTCTGAATCCAGAAGTTCAGAGCATTTTGGTGTGTTCATTCTCTGTTAACTTCTTCCGGCTTGTGATCCTACCAGTTCTTTGTCACAGGCAGATGGTCTTTGTGGCACAAGTTCCAATGAATCACCTGAGCAAGGGTGTTGTGCCTCTGCTTGGAGTCTGTCCATGATCTTCTTGCAGCAGCTGAGGATGGGATCTCTTGTTTCACCTGCTTCCTTGCAGAGTCCTACACTTGGGATCTGTCATCGACTTTTCAATTCTGGCTTGGATGGCCTTGGTTCGAATGGCTTGTTCTTGGCCTGCCAGAATCAGGCCCTCTTTTGTCTCCCTTTTCAGAGTCCCATTTGTGAGCCACAGCCATGTTTTCTCCTTGTCAATTTGGCTCTCAATCTTTCCCAGGAACTGTCCATGGAGAGACAGCCTTCTTTCACCAGTTTTCTCTTCTGCTCTGGATTGTGTATTCCCTCTTTGTCTTTTGCACTTGAAGCAGTTTACTAGAGAGATGATGAGCCAAAACTAACAAAATAAAGTTCAACAGAGACAAATGCAAGAGACTCCTCTTTGGCAGAAAAAAAATGAAATGCAAAGAGACAGAATGGGGGACGATGAGGCCGGCTTGAGAGCAAGACGTGTGGAAAAGATCTTGGAGTCCTTGTGGACAACAAGTTAAACATGAGCCAGGAATGTGATGTGGCGGCAAAAAAACCCAATGGGATTTTGGCCTGCATCAAGAGGAGCCTAGTGTCTAGATCTAAGGAAGTAATGCTACCCCTCTATTCCGCCTTGGTTAGACCACTTTACCTGGAATATTGTATCCAATTCTGGGCACCACAATTGGAGAGAGATATTGACACGTTGGAAAGTGTCCAGAGGAGGGCGACTAAAACGATCAAGGGTCTGGAGAACAAGCCCTATGAGGAGTGGCTTAAGGAGCTGGGCATGCTTAGCCTGAAGAAGAGAAGGCTGAGAGGAGATATGTATAAATATGTGAGAGGAAGCCACAGGGAGGAGGAGGGAGCAAGCTTGTTTTCTGCTTCCCTGGAGACTAGGACGTGGAACAATGGCTTCAAACTACAAGAAAGGACATTCCACCTGAACATGAGGAAGAACTTCCTGACTGTGAGAGCCGTTCAGCAGTGGAACTCTCTGCCCCGGAGCGTGGTGGAGGCTCCTTCTTTGGAGGCTTTTAAACAGAGGCTGGATGGCCATCTGTCAGGGGTGATTTGAATGCAATATTCCTGCTTCTTGGCAGAATGGGGTTGGACTGGATGGCCCAGGAGATCTCTTCCAACTCTAGGATTCTAGGATCCTACTCCTGTTTAATCTCTGGCCAAGGAGACTCAAAAGCTGCTAACCTTTTAAAAGCCATAGCAAAGCCTATGGACACTAACAACTTCCAGCAGAAGTTACCATAAACTCATCCCTTAAAGCAGTGTTTCTCAACCTTCCTAATGCTGCAACCCCTCAATACATTTCCTCATGTTGTGGTGACCCCCAACCATAACATTCTTTTGCTAATTCATAACTTACTTTTAAATTACTTTTGCTCCTGTTATGAAACATAATTTGGGATTTGGAGTTGTTGGGATTTATGGTTCACCTACAATCAAAGAGTATTCTGAACTGCACCAAGGATGGAATTGAACCAAACTTGGCACACAGAATGCCCACGACCAACAGAAAACACTGGAAGGGTTTGGTGGGCATTGACCTTGAGTTTGGGAGTTGTAGTTCACCTACAAAGAGCACTATGGACTCAAACAATGATGGATCTGGACCAAATATGGCATGAATACTCAGTATGCTAAATGTGAACACTGGTGGAGTTTGGGGGAAATAGGCCTTGACATTTGGGAGTTGTAGTTGCTGGGATTTATAGTTTACCTACAATCAAAAAGCATTCTGAACCCCACCAATGATAGAATTGGGTCAAACTTCCCACACAGAACCCTCATGACCAACAGAAAATATTGTGTTTTCTGATGGTCTTTGGTGACCCCTCTGGCACCCCCTGGTGACCCCTCCAGGGGTCCCGACCCCCAGGTTAAGAAACACTGCCTTAAAGGGAAAGTTTCCAATCTGGCAACCCTAAAATACACCAAGAAATAACTGGGGAGCCATTCTGCTACAGAGAGGAAGATAAATAGATGTCATGCAAATATATGCGAATGAGAGCCTGATCCGTTTCAATGGCAAATCCAAAGTGCCAAAGGGGACAACTTGGGGCTATCGGCAGCAGCAAAGGGCAAGCGGGAAAGTCAATGCCTTTTTTGGGACTGGAATGCATTTGCTTATCTTGCTTTTTTTTATGAAGCAGCGACAGACTCCAATGCCAGGGTCTCTCGTTGCATCTCCACTGTTGAATAGATGCGGCTTAACATCCCTTTCAATTGCCCTGGCACAAAGCAATGGGATACTAGGAAATTGCAGTTTTGGCCTTGTGAAACTACAACTCCCGGATCCCCATTGTAGGAAAAGTGCTTTCAAACTGCATCTGTTTTGCAACGGAGATGCATTCTTTTGTGTCCCTCTTCCCCTGCTAAATGCTCAGAAAAGTTACTTTTGCTCCTCCAGCTTTACTTTAATCCGTTTCTATTAGGAATTAGGATGATGGGAAGTAACTGAATAATATTGCCTTCCAAATTTGGTTAGAGTCATCATATTTGGCTGTGTTGTTCCCTCCCTTGGGACAAAAAAGAGGCAGAAAACAACAACAACAACAACAACCACAACAACAACAACAACAACAACAGGTCTATTTGAATCTTGCGAAGAGAAAATGCAGGGTATAAACAACAACAACAACAACAACAGGTCTCTGAGTCTCCTTGTGAAGAGAAAAAGCAGGGTATAAACAACAACAACAACAACAACAACAACAACAGGTCTCTTTTGAGTCTCCTTGTGAAGAGAAAAAGCAAGGTATAAACACAACAACAACAACAACAACAGGTCTCTTTTGAGTCTCTTGTAAAGAGAAAAAGCAAGGTATAAACACAACAACAACAACAACAGGTCTCTTTTGAGTCTCCTTGTGAAGAGAAAAAGCAGGGTATAAACACAACAACAACAACAACAGGTCTCTGAGTCTCCTTAAAAAGAGAAAAAGCAAGGTATAAACACAACAGGTCTCTTTTGCGTCCCCTTGTGAAGAGAAAAACAGGGTATAAACACAACAATAACAACAACAACAGGTCTCGGAGTCTCCTTGTGAAGAGAAAAACGGGAGTATAAACACAACAACGACAACAACAACAACAGGTCTCTTTTGAGTCTCTTGTGAAGAGAAAAAGCAAGGTATAAACACAACAACAACAACAACAGGTCTCTTTTGAGTCTCCTTGTGAAGAGAAAAAGCAGGGTATAAACACAACAACAACAACAACAACAGGTCTCTGAGTCTCCTTGAAAAGAGAAAAAGCAAGGTATAAACACAACAACAGGTCTCTTTTGCGTCCCCTTGTGAAGAGAAAAACAGGGTATAAACACAACAATAACAACAACAACAACAGGTCTCAGAGTCTCCTTGTGAAGAGAAAAACGGGAGTATAAACACAACAACAACAACAACAGGTCTCTTTGAGTCTCCTTGTGAAGAGAAAAAGCAGGGTATACATAAACATAACAACAACTACAACAACAACAACAGGTGTCTGGGTCTCCTTGTGAAGAGAAAAAGCAGGGTATAAACACAACAACAACAACAACAACAACAGGTCTCTTTTGACTCTCCTTGTGAAGAGAAAAAGCAGGGTATAAACACAACTTATGTATTGTTGAAGGCTTTCATGGCTGAAATCACTGGGTTGTTGTAGGTTTTTTCGAGCTATATGGCCATGTTCTAGAGGCATTCTCTCCTGACGTTTCGCTTGCATCTATGGCAAGCATCCTCACTACCTCTGAGGATGCTTGCCATAGATGCAGGCGAAACGTCAGGAGAGAATGCCTCTAGAACATGGCCATATTGCCCAAAAAAAACCCTACAACAACCAAACAACAACTTATCTTGGCAAGATTTGGTTCTGAGGCTGAGAGAGTGTGACTTGCGCATGCCTTTGCAATGGGTCTCTCTCTCTCTCTCTCTCTCTCTCTCTCGTACCTTGAGTGACCATAAATGGGTGGGGAGAAAGGGCTTTGGCTTCCATTCCTGCCTGGGGAGGATTCCTTCCCTGATTTCGGATGATTCAGGTGGAAGCTCCTCCGAAAGGGCAGACAGGTCTCGTCTTGCCTCCTTCCTTCGGATGAAGCCCTGCTCCAAAGCCAAAAGAGCCCACAGGCTGGGTTTCAACACAACCTAAATCAACAGTGCAAATGGCACAACCTTCCAGAGATGGTTGGACTGCACCTCCCAGAATCCCCTACCTATTATTATTATTATTATTATTATTATTATTATTATTATTATTATTATTATTAGAAACACCACAAGATGAGTCCACAGCAGACACTCTGCTGGCTGTTGTATTGGATCACACGTCGGACACTTCCCAAGTGTCTAGGACAAGTGTCACGGCCTTTTGCAACTGACAGATAGTGATTTGGTCAGCGCCGATTGTGTTTAAGTGCAGGCCAAGGTCTTGAGGCACTGCACCCAGTGTGCCGATCACCACTGGGACCACCTTGACTGGCTTGTGCCAGAGTCTCTTTTCCTGCTTTCTCTTCCTTCGCTCTTTCTCATTTCTTCCCCCTTCCTTCCTTCCCTTTCTCATTAATATTTTTCCCCTTTCTTTCATTCTTTCTGCCTCTTCTCTCTTTTTCTTTTCTTCCCCTTCCTTCCTTCTCCATTCTTTCTCTTCCTTCCCTTTCTCTTTAATCTTTTCCCCCTTTCTTTCATTCTTTCTGTCTCTTCCTTCCCTCTTTTTCTTTTCTTCCCCTTCCTTCCTTCCTTCCTTCTTTTCTTTCCCTTTCTTATTCATATTTTCCCTCTTTCTTTCATTCTTTCTGTCTCTTCCGTCCCTCTTTTTTCTTTCTTCTCCCTGACCTTTCTTCTCTTTTCCTTTTTTTCTCTTTCCCTTTTCCCTTTCTTCTCTCTCTTCCTTCTCTTTCTTTTTTCCCCTTCCTTCCTTCCTTCCTTTTTTCTCTCTCTTCCTTTCCTCTTTTTCATTTCTTCCCCTTTCCCTCCCTCCCTCCCTCCCTTTTTTCTTTTCTTTCTTTCTCTTTCATCTCCCTTCCTTCCCCCTTTCTTTTCTTTCTTTCTCTTTTTTCTTTCTTTCTTCCCCCTTCCTTCCCTTTTCCTTTCCTTCTTTCTTTCTCTTCCCTGTTTTATCTTTCTACCACTTCCTTCTCCTTTCCCTTTTTCTCTTCCTTCCCTTCTTCTTCTTTCTCCACCCTTCCTTTATCCTTTTCCTTCCTTTTTCTTCTTTTTCTCTTTCAGACTTCCTTTTCTTTTCCTTCTTTTTCCTCCCTCCCTCCTTCCTTCCTTTCCATTCTTTTTTCTCTATCTCTTCCTCCCTTTCCATTCTTTTTTCTCTCTTTCTATCTCTTCTTCCTTTCTTTCCATTCTTTTTTCTCTTTCTATCTTCCTTCCTTCCTTCCCATTCTTTTTTCTCTTTCTATATCTTCTTCCTTCCTTTCCATTCTTTTTCTCTTTCTATCTCTTCTTCCTTCCCATTCTTTTTTCTCTATCTCTTCTTCTATCCTTCTTTTCTTTCCATTCTTTGTTCTCCTTCTATCTCTTCTTCCTTTCTTCCTTCCTTTCCATTCTTTTTTCTCTTCCTATCTCTTTTTCCTTCCTTCCCATTCTTTTTTCTCTATCTCTCCTTCCATCCTTCCTTCCTTCCTTTCCATTCTTTTTCTCTTTCTACATCTTCTTCCTTCCTTATTCTTTTTTCTCTATCTCTTCTTCCTTCCTTCCTTTCCATTCTTTTTCTCTTTCTATCTCTTCTTCCTTCCTTCCTTCCCATTCTTTTTCTCCTTCTATCTCTTCTTCCTTCCTTCTTTTCTTTCCATTCCTTGTTCTCTTTCTATCTCTTCTTCTTCCCTCCTTTCTCCTCATAAGTGTCACCTTCACATACCAGTGACATCACATCACATCATATCACAGAGGGCCACTCCACCTAGCAACAGCCGGTCTGTTGCCTAGCAACAATATTTCACCTAGCAACAACCAATCCAGCCACATTGCTGAAGGCCACTTCACATAGCAACAGCCTTTGAGGTATACACAGACAGACAGACAGGCACACATATAGACTTTGAGATAGATGGGTGGGTGGGTAAATAATATATAGATTTCAACTCATTGGAAGTTAGACCAATAAAAACCCAATAAATCCCCGTAGCCTTGATCCATTGAACCAGAGAGACAACTCAACAAACTCCCGCAGAGTTCAGAAAGTAACTTTTCTGCCCAACCCTCTTATTAAAGGTTACTTTTTGCCTTAAGACACTGAAACAAAGTAGCCATTTCACTTCCTCTTTGCACCTTTATTATTACCCTGCTTCCTGTTACTTTTTATTGAGGCTGCAAAACAAAAACAAAACTTAAAACCGTATTTAATGGTCACTTAATTTAATGGTCAAGTTCTTGGGAAACTACAACTCCCAGGATCCCATAGCATGGAGACAGGGCAATAGAAGTGGGGTCGAACTGCATTCAGTGCAGTGTAGGTGCTCCCCGAAGAAAGGAAGGAAGCAGGAAGGAAGGAAGGAAAGAAAGGGAAATGAAGGGAAGTAGGGAGGCAAGGAAAGGAAGGAAAGAAGGTAGGAAGGAAAGGAAGGGAGGGAGGAGGGAAATGAAGGGAAATAAAGGAAAGGAAGAAGTAGGGAGGAAAGGAAAGGAAAGGAGAGGAGGAAGGGAAATGAAGGGAAGTAGGAAATAGGGAGGCAAGGAAAGGGAGGGAGGGAAAGGAAGGGAAATGAAGGGAAGTAAGAAGTAGGAAGGCAACGAAAGGGAGGAAAGAAGGAAGGAAGGAAGGAAGGAAGGAAGGGGAAATGAAGAGAAGTAGGGAGGCAAGGAAAGGAAGGAAGGAAGGAAGGAAGGAAGGAAGGAGAGAAGAAGGGAAAGAAGGAGGGAAGGAGAGAAAGAAGGAAAGAAAAAAAGGTAGAGAAGGAAGGAGGGAGAGAAAGAGGAAGGCAAGGAAAGGAAAGGAGGAAGGAAGGAAGGGGGAGGGAGGGAAAGGAAATGAAGGGAAGTAGGAAGGCAAGGAAAGGAAGAAAAGAGGGAAGGAAGGAAGGAAGGAAGGAACGAAGGAAGGGAAAGGAAGGGAAGTAGGGAGACAAGGAAAGGAAGGAAGGAGGGAAAGGAAGGGAAATGAAGGAAAGTAAGAAGTAGGGAGGCAAGGAAAGGAAAGGGAAGAAGGAAGGAAGGAAGGAAGGAAGGAAGGAAGGAAGGAAGGAAAGAAAGAAAGAAGGAGACACAAGGAAAGAAAGAAAGAAAGAAAGAAAGAAAGAAAGAAAGAAAGGGAAGAAAGTAAAAGGTAGGAAGAAAACAAAGAAAGAAAGGAAATAAAAGGGAGGACGGAAAGAAAAGCAGGGAAAGAAAGAAAGGAAAGGAAGAAAGCAAACCTTGCAAACTGTTAGGCCTTTCCTTTCCCTGTGATCAAAAAGAATGCCGTCCAGGAAAATCTGCCACCTGAGTCTCCCCCAAAAAATGCCTTCCGGGAAGCAAGTCAAGACGTGACTCAAGAAAAATGAGAGAGAAAATGTTTAAAAAGTGGAGAGGGAGAAGAGAAGAACGCGAAAGAGGGAAGAGGAGGGAAAGGAAAGCAGGAAGAGAAAGGAAAAGGTATGGAAGGTTCATTTTAGTATGAGGGTGTATTTTCATGATGTCTGAAACAAACACAAAATAATAATAATAATAATAACAATAATAAATTATATTATATATTAATAATATAGTCTATATTCTATGATATATTATTATTGCTATTATTATTTTGTATTTAAAAGAAATATAAAATAACAATAAATACTGTAATAATATATTGTATTATTATATTATGTTATTATTGCTACTATTATTTTGTATTTCTTTCATGATGATAATGATAATATATTGTATGTTATTATATTGTGACGATTTTGTATGTATTTCAACATTATAATACATATAATATATTATTATTGCTATTAATGTGTATTTTTTCAACATGATTATAATAGATTAAATAAATAAATAAATGTTGAAATACGAAATAATAAATATTATTATATATTATTATTGCCATTATTATTTGGTATTTATTTCAACATGACGATAATAATATATTATGTATTATATTATATTGTTTATTGCTATTATTATTTTGTAATTCTTTCAAAATAATATAATTATATATAATACAATGTATTATTATCATTATCATGTTGAAATAAATACAAAATAATAATAATATACTATGTAAAATCATTATTGTTATTTTTATTTCACATTTCTTTCAACATTATGATAATATAATATTATATTCTATATTATTATATAGAATATAGATATGGTTATATTATTATCATCATGTTGAAATAAATATCAAATAATAATAATAATAATAATATACTATATAAAATCATTATTGCCATTTTTATTTTGCATTTCTTTCAACATTATGATGATAATATAATAATATTATATTCTATATTATTACATAGAATATAGATATTGTTATTATTATCATCATGTAGAAATAAATACCAAAGAATAATAATAATAATAATAATAATAATAATAATAAACTATATAAAATCATTATTGCCATTTTTATTTTGCATTTCTTTCAACATTATGATAATATAATATTATATTATATATTATTACATAGAATATAGATATTATTATATTATTATCATCATTTTGAAGCAAATACAAAATAATAATAGCAATAATAACATTATATAGTGTATTATTTTGTATGATGATAATAATATATTATATTATATATAATTATATTAATATCATGTTGAAAGAATTACAAAATAATAATAATAGCAATAAATAATATAATATAATAAATGATGTATTATTATCATCATAATGTGGAAATCATAATGTTGAAAGAAATGCAAGATAATAATAGTAAGTTTTTATTTTGTATTTTTACATGACAATAATATATTCTCTAATATATCATCATCACAGCCTCCCCCCCCCCCCAAAGAAAAGTCTCAAAAGAGAATGGCTGTGCAAGTTTGTAACTCCTACAAAATAATATATCTATATAATATAATATATAATATAATCTTTATTATTGTTGTTGTTATTATTATTATTATTATATTATTATTATTATTATTATTATTATTATTATTATTTATCACTGGCTAGTCATTGACCTATATATATATATATATATATAATTAGGAAAAAGCTGCCTAATTATTGCTATTATTATTATTATTATTATTATTAGGCAACTTCTTCCTAACTAATAGGAATAAACATTATTATTATTATTATTATTATTATTATTATTATTTGAAACACAACAATGCTCCCCATGCTCTATTCTGCTTTGGTTAGACCACACCTGGAATATTGTGTCCAATTCTGGGCATCACAATTCAAGAGAGATATTGACTCTAAGCTGGAATGTGTCCAGAGGAGGGCGACTCAAGTGATCAAGGGTCAGGAGAACAAGCCCTATGAGGAGCGGCTTAAGGAGCTGGGCATGTTTAGCCTGAAGAAGAGAAGGCTGAGAGGGGATATGATGAGGGCCATGTATAAATATGTGAGAGGAAGCCTCAGGGAGGAGGAGGGAGCAAGCTTGTTTTCTGCTTCCCTGGAGACTAGGACGCAATGGAACAATGGCTTCAAACTACAAGAGAGGAGATTCCATCTGAACATTAGGAAGAACTTCCTGACTGTGAGAGCCGTTCAGCAGTGGAACTCTCTGCCCCGGAGTGTGGTGGAGGCTCCTTCTTTGGAGGCTTTTAAGCAGAGGCTGGATGGCCATCTGTCAGGGGTGATTTGAATGCAATATTCCTGCTTCTTGGCAGAATGGGGTTGGACTGGATGATGGCCCAGGAGGTCTCTTCCAAGTCTATGATTCTATGATTCTAAGATGAGTCCACAGCAGACAACATCCTTATTATTATTATTATTATTATTATTATTATTATTATTATTTATCACTGGCTAGTCATTGACCGGTATGTATATATCTCTATATCTCTATATATCTATATCTATCTATATCTATATCTATCTATCTATCTATCTATCTATATATATATAAAATTAGGGGGAAAAAGCCTTATTATTATTATTATTATTATTATTATCCTCATCATTCCCCCAAAAGAAAACTCTCAAAAGACAATGGCTGTGCAAGTTTGTAACTCCTACAAAAACAATATATCTAAATAATAATAATAATAATAATAATAATATATTATTATTATTATTATTATTATTATCCTCATCATTCCTCCAAAGAAAAGTCTCAAAAGAATTGTAACTCCTACAAAATAATATATCGATATAATATTATTATTATTATTATTATTATTATTAGGATTATGTGATTATTATTATTATTATTATTATTATATATTATATTATAATATATAATAATATAATATATTATTATTATTATTATTATTAGGATTATGTGATTATTATTATTATTATTATTATTATTATTATATATAGATATATTATTTTGTAGGAGTTACAAACTTGCACAGCTATTCTCTTTTGAAACTTTTCTTTGGAGGAATGATGAGGATAATAATAATAATAATAATTATTATTATTATTATTATTATTATCATCCTAATCACACACACACACCCCAAAAGAAAAGTCTCAACAGAGAATGGCTGTGCAAGTTTTGTGACTCCCAAGAAACTTTGAGGGCGAAGAAGAAAAGAAAGGGAAAGGAGGAGAAGAGGAAGGAAGGGAGGAAGGCGAAAAAGGGAGGAAAGGAAGGAAAGGGGGTAACTGGGAAGGAAGGGGGGGTCCCTCCCAATACAGAATACCCCAAAGTCGAGGGAAAGGGGGTCTTTGGGGGGCCAGGAACCCCTCTCCAAAGGAAAGTCGGGGAAAAGCCGCACTGGCCTTGGTTTCAAAAGCAAGCAGTACCTGGCTCCCATTTCTCTGAGTTTGCATCCAAAGGAAGGACCGCCCAATTCTGATCCTTGTGTGTGTCCCCCACCCCTCTTTTCCTTCTCCTTTTCATCAACTTTTTGCCAAAGTTTTCCCTTCCAGAACTGACCTCAGGCGGGGCGGAAGAGGGGTCCTCCTTCTCCTCCTTCTCCTCCTTCTTCTTTTCCTCCTCCGACCAGGTTTCGCCCTTCTTTCCTTCCTCCTCCTCCTCTTCCTTCCCTCCCTCCTTCCTTCCTTCCCTCCCTCTTCTGTCGCAAGGCCACAGGTAGTCCCTCCTCTTCCTCCTCCCTCCCTCCTTCCCTCCTTTCCTTCCCACATTCCTCTCTTTCCTCAGCCAAGGGGTTTCTGAGCATGGGCAGAGCGCCTCCCTCCCTCCCTCCCTGCCTTCCTTCTTCTAAGACAGGCCTCCCTTCTGTTAGGAATTGTGGGAGTTGGAGTCCAAAACACCTGGAGGGAAGGCCAAAGTTGGTCCACACCTTTTGGGGACTACCAACCCCATCATCCCATCGGGAAAACGACCTTCAAAACCAACAGCTTGAGAAAGGAGCCAGGAAGGGTTTTTTTTCCTCCTTCGGACTACAATTCCCATCATTTCCCCAGACTGGGACTACCGTTCCCATCATCCCCCCCCAGGTTTGGACTACAGTTCTCATCACCCTCGAATTGGAATACAGTTTCCATCATTCCCCCACCACCATGGATTACAATTCCCACCAATCCACGACTTGGACTACAGTTCCCATCATTCCTCCAGAATTGGACTGCAGTACCCATCACCCTCGAATTGGGCTCCAATTTCCATAATTTCCCCCACCCTAGACTAAAATTCTCACCAATCCACGACTTGGACTACAGTTCCCATCATTCCTCCAGACTTGGACTACAGTTCCCATCACACAGCCCGAATTGGACTACAATTTCCATCATTTTCCCCACCCTAGACTAAAATTCTCACCAATCCACGACTTGGACTACAGTTCCCATCATTCCTCCCGAATGGGACTACAGTTCCCATCACACACACCCAATTGGACAAAATTGCCATCATTCCCCCAGTTTGGACTACAGTTCCCACAATTCCTGACTTGGACTAAAATTCCCATCATTCCCACATATTGGACTACAATTCCCATCATACCTCTACTTGCACTACGGCTCCCATCATCCCCAGACATGGACTACAGATTACAATACTTCTGACTTGGACTACCATTCCCATCACCCTCCAGACTGTGATTACAGCTCCAATTATCCCCAAATTGGACTAGAAACCCAACAATCCCCACAATTTGGACTACAATTCCCATCACCACCACCCCAACTGCCACATTTATCCAGGAAGGGACTATAGTCTGCGAAATCCTGGGGAAGTCTGTGCTCAAAATAATTCTCGGGGAGGGTCAAGAAATTGTTTTTTTTAAGGACTACAACTCCCATCATCGCTCAGCATCACTTTGGGTGGGAGGGGACTTCTTGGACTGTAGTCTCCAAAAATCCTGGGGAAGTCAATGCTCAAAATAACTCTAAAAAGGAATTACAGATTTTTAAAGGACTACAACTCCCATCATCACCCAGCTGCCTGCATCACTTTAGGAGAAGGGGGACTTATAGGCTCTGTGATTTTCAAAGTTTAGAAAAAAATAGTTGTTGGGTTTTAATTTTTTTTAAAAGGGGTGGACTACAACTCCCATCATCCCCTCCTAGATACAATTACTTTTGCATTAGGTAACACAATTCCCCCCAAATCCTCTGGGACTCCCTATTTAACAGCAGGGCTTGGATAGGGAAGGGAGGTGTTTTTTTCTGTACTACATTTCCCAGAAACCCTTAGCACTCCCTGCTTAAAAAGCCTGTGTGCCATTTTGCATGACAGGTCCCATTATCCCCCACCAGCCATACAGTTTGAAAGGATAATAAATTTTGGATAATAAATCCCAAAAATATTTAGAGCTGGGGAAAAGTGACATTTTTTAAAAAGACTACAACAACCATAATCCACTGGATTGGGGATTCTGGGGGAAATAGTTCCAGAAAATTATATAACCTTTGTATCTATAAGTATATAAAAGGGCTGAGAAAAAGTGACTTTTTTTAGAAGACTACAACAACCATAATCCACTGGATTGGGGATTCTGGGAAAAGTAGTCCCTGAAAATCATATAACCTTTGCATCTATAAGTATATAAAAGGGGATTCTTAAAAGGGGATCCTTTCAAATATTTGTCCCATTTGCTGGCATGAAGGCACTCTGCTTATGCTCAGAATAGCCGTAGCAAGGAGAAGCAATTGAGAGACCTACCTTTATCCCAAAAGAAAGGAAACTACAAGTCCCAGCAGCCTCTGCGTCACTCCACTGTGTGACACATGGCTTTGGAATGCAAAGGCGCCTCTCACTTTCTCTCTCTCTTTGTGACGGTGCAAGTGGTGCCACCTATGCGTAGAATTGTTAGTTGCAAGATTTAAACTGTTGTATCATGCTTAATCCTGCCTTTTTACCCTGCTTATGTATAGTTGGATTGATTGGTTACTTATAGCTGTCAATCAATGTTGTTTGCACCAGTTGAATTGCTTTCTCAGCTCAATTGTCAGCTCAAGTGCTTCCCTTTTTCATTCTGCCATCAGAGTTTCTACCAGATGGAAAAAGAATTTTAGAAAAAGAAAAATCTTTTTCTGATAACAACGCCAGCAAGGATCTGCTACGCCAGGAGATGGAAACAAAAGGAAATACCAGACGAAAACGAGAGACTGACAAAAATTTTGGAAATTATGAACATGGACAGACTTACTTTTTTAATAACAAGAAGCAAAGGAATGAACATGAAAGAAACGAATTGGGAAAAAGTGATGGAATACTTTAAGCAAAGGAATAAAAGGATTCTGATCTAATGAAGGAAGTGAAGGAGGGAAGGAAGAGGAAGAAGATGAGGAGAGAAGAGAAAGAAAAAGATACTGAGAAAGGTGGCAAGAGCAGATCTCTAGAAGACCCCAGGAAGTCGAAAGCAACTGTTACTCTCTTTTTTTAAACTCGGCTATACTTTTTATTCCGTTTTCTTTCTTTCTTTTTTTCCCTCTCTCTTTTCTCTTTCCCCCTTTCTCTTCTCTTCTTTTTTCACCCTTTATTTTCTCTCACACATCACTGTCTTTTTCTTTTCGGGGTCATATCAACTACTCACACTTTACACTTCTTAGTAGCTTCGGCTACAAATCCCTATTTTAAATGTAAACTGGAAATTTAATAAAGAATATATATGTGTATATATATATATATATATATATATATATATATATATATATAGTGTGCATATATATATATATATATATATATATATATATATATATCATAGAATCATAGAGTTGGAAGAGACCTCCTGGGCCATCCAGTCCAACCCCATTCTGCCAAGAAGCAGGAATATTGCATTCAAATCACCCCTGACAAATGGCCATCCAGCCTCTGCTTAAAAGCTTCCAAAGAAGGAGCCCTCCCCACACTCCGGGGCAGAGAGTTCCACTGCTGAACGGCTCTCACAGTCAGGAAGTTCTTCCTAATGTTCAGATGGAATCTCCTCTCTTGTAGTTTGAAGCCATTGTTCCACTGTGTCCTAGTCTCCAAGGAAGCAGAAAACAAGCTTGCTCCCTCCTCCCTGTGGCTTCCTCTCGCATATTTATACATGGCTATCATATCTCCTCTCAGCCTTCTCTTCTTCAGGCTAAACACGCCCAGTTCCCTAAGCCGCTCCTCATAGGGCTTGTTCTCCAGACCCTTGATCATTTTAGTCTCCCTCCTCTGGACACATTCCAGCTTAGAGTCAATATCTCTCTTGAATTGTGGTGCCCAGAATTGGACACAATATTCCAGATGTGGTCTAACCAAAGCAGAATAGAGCATGGGGAGCATTACTTCCCTAGATCTAGACACTATGCTCCTCTTGATGCAGGCCAAAATCCCATTGGCTTTTTTTGCCGCCACGTCACATTGTTGGCTCATGTTTAACTTGTTGTCCACGAGGACTCCAAGATCTTTTTCACACGTACTGCTCTCGAGCCAGGCGTCCCCCATTCTGTATCTTTGCATTTCGTTTTTCCTGCCAAAGTGGAGTATCTTGCATTTGTCACTGTTGAACTTCATTTTGTTAGTTTTGGCCCATCATCTCTCTAATCTGTCAAGATCCCTTTGAATCCTGCTCCTGTCCTCTGGACTATTGGCTATCCCTCCCAATTTGGTGTCGTCTGCAAACTTGATGATCCTGCCTTCTAGCCCTTCATCTAAGTCGTTAATAAAGATGTTGAACAGGACCGGGCCCAGGATGGAACCCTGCGGCACTCCACTTGTCACTTCTTTCCAAGATGAAGAGGAAGCGTTAGTGAGCACTCTCTGTGTTCGTCCACTTAACCAATTCCAGATCCACCTCACCGTAGTTTTGCCTAGCCCACATTGGACTAGTTTCCTTGCCAGAAGGTCATGGGGAACCTTGTTGACGGCCTTTCTGAAATCCAGGTACGCTACATCCACATATATATATATATAGAGAGAGAGAGAGAGAGAGAGTTTCTACCAGATGGATGTGAGTAAGTGATTAAATTACCTCTCAGCACCAATTCTGAGGTTTTTTACCCTTGAGACTTATGCTTCATGTTCAGACCAACCTGAACGACGTTGGAAGTCTCAAGCGCCTTTGAACCAGTTCTTTTGGCACCAAAGGAAGATCCTGAGTCTTCAAACATAGGCCATTTGAATTGAGGTTGTGGATTGCTCCGGCATTCACAGCCATTGAGGAAAGAGGAAACTTGGAAAAGCTTCTCAGCTTCAAACTCCTTAAACCCAGGACTAATTGAGACTGTAACGTATATTTTCATTCACCCCTCTGAAGTCTCCAGCTTATTGCTTTAGAGAAATAACTCTTTGTGATCAATAAAATATCATTTCGAGTTATCTGCTGTGTTTTGGGTCTTTGAGAGTTCCAGTTTCCTAAAGGAGGGCAAGAAGCAATCCCCTGGGGAAAGATGTCACATGGACAACAAGTTAAACATGAGCCAACAATGTGATGCGGCGGCAAAAAAAGCCAATGGGATTTTGGCCTGCATCAAGAGGATCCTAGTGTCTAGATCTAGGGAAGTCATGCTCCCCATGCTCTATTCTGCTTTGGTTAGACCACACCTGGAATATTGTGTCCAATTCTGGGCACCACAATTGAAGAGAGATATTGACAAGCTGGAATGTGTCCAGAGGAGGGCGACTAAAATGATCAAGGGTCTGGAGAACAAGCCCTATGAGGAGCGGCTTAGGGAACTGGGCATGTTTAGCCTGAAGAAGAGAAGGCTGAGAGGAGATATGATAGCCATGTATAAATATGTGAGAGGAAGCCACAGGGAGGAGGGAGCAAGCTTGTTTTCTGCTTCCTTGGAGACTAGGACGCAATGGAACAATGGCTTCAAACTACAAGAGAGGAGATTCCATCTGAACATGAGGAAGAACTTCCTGACTGTGAGAGCCGTTCAGCAGTGGAACTCTCTGCCCCGGAGTGTGGTGGAGGCTCCTTCTTTGGAAGCTTTGAAACAGAGGCTGGATGGCCATCTGTCAGGGGTGATTTAAATGCAATATTCCTGCTTCTTGGCAGAATGGGGTTGGACTGGATGGCCCATGAGGTCTCTTCCAACTCTTTGATTCTATGATTCTATGATTCTATGACATCCATGCCTCTTTCACTAAGAGCTGTAGCCCCCAGGCGCGACGGCACACTCTTCTTCCTTTGTTTTTATTTCTGCAGCAAATCTTATTCCGCTCCTTTTTTTGCCCCATTGCTAGGATCAATGGGGCAAAACAACAACAACAACACCCAGATAGTGATATCGACAGAGTTGAGCAGTCCAAACAAATCAGGAGGCAGAGAGAGGGCTTCTGCAAGGGAAGCAAGTGGTAGAAGAAGAGTGTTCCATCTTCCAGGAGCTTGGTTTGCATTTACCTTTTGGTTGGATGGGATAGCATTCTTTTGCATTTCTCCCAGAGTTGCTACAATTTTAGCAGCACCCTGAAAGTTCATTATTAACAGAGGTTGGAAGCCAGCCTGCAAGCCCTTGCAGCTATTGGTTTAAAGGTATCTCTTTGGGTCTAGAGACCGCCTTTTTCCCTGGGGATGAGATCTCCATTTTGGAATCTCCCCATTAAGACCTTGGCAGACCGTGCAAAAAGAATCTGCGAAGCCCACCTCCTCCAAGATGAACGTGACCACCTCAACTGGGCTCTCCAGGCCAATGGAGACTCCACCTCAGACATCAGAAGAGCTGCAAGACCACCAAGAACAAGCCACGAGAGTAAAGATGAAGATCCACCCAGAGGAAAAGTGTTCCTGCCAGACATCAAGGGAACTGCAAAAAGAATCTGGGAAGCCCACCTCCTCCAAGATGAACCGAACCCCCTCAACTGGGCTCTCCAGGCCAATGGAGACTCCACCTCAGACATCAGAAGAGCTGCAAGACCACCAAGAAGAAGCCACGAGAGTCAAGGCGAAGGTCCACCCAGAGGGAAAGTGTTCCTGCCAGACATCAAGGGAACTGCAAAAAGAATCTGCGAAGCCCACCTCCTCCAAGATGAACCGAACCCCCTCAACTGGGCTCTCCAGGCCAATGGAGACTCCACCTCAGACATCAGAAGAGCTGCAAGACCACCAAGAAGAAGCCACGAGAGTCAAGGCGAAGGTCCACCCAGAGGGAAAGTGTTCCTGCCAGACATCAAGGGAACTGCAAAAAGAATCTGGGAAGCCCACCTCCTCCAAGATGAACCGAACCCCCTCAACTGGGCTCTCCAGGCCAATGGAGACTCCACCTCAGACATCAGAAGAGCTGCAAGACCACCGAGAAGAAGCCACGAGAGTCAAGGCGAAGGTCCACCCAGAGGGAAAGTGTTCCTGCCAGACATCAAGGGAACTGCAAAAAGAATCTGGGAAGCCCACCTCCTCCAAGATGAACCGAACCACCTCAACTGGGTTCTCCAGGCCAAGGGAGACCACCTCAGACATCAGGAGAGCTGCAAGACCACCGAGAAGAAGCCACGAGAGTCAAGACAAGATCCACCCAGAGGAAAAGTGTTCCTGCCATACACTGACCGCAGAGGGAAGCTGATGAGGAAACACAACATACACACTATCTCCAGACCCACCAAGAAAATCCAACCAATGCTCCGTTCAGCAAAGGACAAGAGGGATCCTCTCACGTCTGCAGGAGTCTACCGTATACCATGCAGCTTTGGACAAGAAGTCTCCAGAGGGACCACCAAATACAACACGAATCAAGGAACATAAAAGGCACTGCAGACTCTTTCAACCAGAGAAGTCAGCCACAGCAGAGCACCTGATGAACCAACCTGGACACAGCATATTACTTGAGAACACAGAAGTGCTGGACCACTCTCACAACCACCATGTCAGGCTACACAGAGAAGCCATTGAAATCCACAAGAAGCATGTGGACAATTTCAACAGAAAGGAGGAAACCATGAAAATGAACAACATCTGGCTACCAGTATTAAAAAAACCTCTAAAATTGAAACAGCACAACAACAGAGAGGAAACAAACAAGGACATCTAATCACCTCTCAACAAACGTTTGCTCCAGGCACTGCCAGGCAATCAAATGCTAATCAAGGTGGTCAGTTGAAACTTTCACACCTAGCTCCAGCAGACAAGAGTCCTTTGTCCCACCCTGGTCATTCCACAGATATATAAACCCTTTTTCCTAGTTCCAACACACCTCACTACCTCTGAGGATGTTTGCCATAGATGCAGGTGAAATGTCAGGAGAGAATGCCTCTAGAACATGGCCATATAGCCCGAAAAAACCTACAACAACCCAGTCTCCCCCGTCTCTTTCAGTTTAGAAAAATGCCTCAGATGTGCTGTTGGTCAGCTAGGAAGCTCTGACAAAGCCATTGTAAGTACAATTGAGTGTCAGAATAGGTTAAGACAAGCCGTAAGCCATAAGCCAGAAATTACTTTTTTTTTTCCCTTTCGTATTGGGAGTAACTTGAGAAACTGCAAGTAGCTTCTTGTGTGAGAGAATTGGCTGTCTACAGAGATGTTGTCCAGGGGAATGCCCAAATGTGTTACCATCCTGTGGAAGGCTTCTCTCATGTCCCCGCATGGGAAGCTGGAACTGCCAGACAGGAGCTCACTCCATATTGCAGATTTGAGCCGCCAAACTTCGGGTCAGCAGTTCAGCTGGCACAAGGGTTTAACCCGTTTCACCACCATGGCTCATAATAATAACAATAATAATAATACCCCCAAATGCATAATTCAGGACCCCCCCTCCCATAAAAATACTTATATACCAATGGTAAAATGTGCCATATGATATGCGCATAGTTACAAGGAATGCCACCGACGAAGGCTCTTCAAGCAATATACTTTCCCGTCCACATTTTCTCAGGTGGTCGAATATATGAGCAAAACTGGATTTTATTTGTCAGAAAGTCACAGGGGTTAAAAAAAAAGAGTGTCAATAGATGATGGGATTTGTAGTACTTTCGATCGCTTCAGCTCCCACAGACCACTGTGATGCCCACCAATGATGGAACTGGGCCAAACTTGGCACACAGAAACCCCATGACCCACTGGACATCCTGGTGTGGGTTGGGGGAGAACGGATCATGGATGATGGGACTTACAGTACCGTCACTCACTTCGTGAAACCATTGGGACCAGCATGGATGACAGACCTGGACCAAACTTGGTACACATAACCCCCATGACACACTTTAAGATCTGGTGCAATTTAGGGGAGGTTGGACCATGGATGATGGGATTTGCAGTACTTTCAATCGCTTCAGCTCCCACAGACCACTGTGATGCCCACCAATGATGGAACTGGACCAGACTTGGCACACAGAAACCCCATGACCCACTGGACATCCTGGTGTGGTTTGGGGGAGGGTGGGCCACGGATGATGGGACTTGCAGTACCGTCACTCACTTCGTGAAACCATTGGGACCAACATGAATGACAGACCTGGACCAAACTTGGCACACATAACACCCTGGTGAAGCTTGGGGGAAGATGGACCACAGATGATGGGATTTGCAGTACCTTCACCCAACTCTCTTCTCATGGAACATTGCGGCCTCCACTAATCACAGACCAGGACCACACTTGGCACACAGACCCCTCATGATCCATTTTACGTCTTGGTGTGGTTTGGGCAAGGTTGGACTATGGATGATGGGACTTGCATTACCTTCACTCACTTCCTGAGCCCACTGCAACCCTCATCCAATGACCGATCAAGACCAAACTTGGCTCACAGAGCCCCCATCATCCACTCTACATCCTGGTGCAGTTTGGGGGACGATGGACAATGGATGATGGGATTTGCAGTACTTTAACTCACTTCCAAAGACCACTGCAACCCTCATCCAATGACCGATCAAGACCAAACTTGACTCACAGAGCTCCCATCACCCACTCTACATCCTGGTGTGATTTGGGGGATAACAGACAATGCATGATGGGATTTGCAGTACCTTCACTCACTTCCAGAGACCACTGCGACCCACACCAATGATTTATCAAGACCAAACTTGGCACACAGAGCCCCCATCACCCACTCTACGTCCTGGTGCGGTTTGGGGGATGACGGACAATGGATGATGGGATTTGCAGTACCTTCACTCACTTCCTGAGCCCACTGCAATGCTCATCCAATGACCAATCAAGACCAAACTTGGCACACAGAGCTCCCATCAGCCACTCTACATCCTGGTGCGGTTTGGGGATGACAGACAATGGATGATGGGATTTGCAGTACCTTCACTCACTTCCTGAGCCCACTGCAACGCTCATCCAATGACCAATCAAGACCAAACTTGGCACACAGAGCTCCCATCAGCCACTCTACATCCTGGTGCGGTTTGGGGGATGACAGACAATGGATAATGGGATTTGCAGTACCTTCACTCACTTCCAAAGACCACTGCAACCCTCATCCAATGACCGATCAAGACCAAACTTGGCACACAGAGCCCCCGCGACCCACACTACATCCTGGTGAAGTTTGGAGGAGGATGGACCATGGATGATGGGACTGGGAGTGGTAATCCACCCATACTCACTGAACCCATCTGGATCTAGACTAAACTTGGAGCACAATGCCGGGTCCCCAAGGTAGTCATAAATAAATGCTTTGCAAAAATAGGTATGTGGAAAGGAAGTCATAGAAAACAATAAGAGGCTATGGGGCATAGAACTATAGGGATAAGTCAGACATAAAGGTGTCATCTACACTGCAGAACGAATCCAGTTTGGCACTGCTTGGACTTCCATGACTCAATGTTATGGGATCGAGCGAGCTGTAGTTTCCAAAGGCCTTGAGCAAACTTCAACTCCCAGCATTCCGCAGCATTGAGCCATGGCAGTCGAAGCAGTCCCAAAATGCATTAATTGTACACTGTAGATGCAACATGTTGCGTGATGGCATCTTCAGGGCACGTTCTCGGTTTCAGTCGGATCCATAGCTTCGTCTTGGACTTCTTCGTCAGCGTCGCGTCTCCGTTCGTTGGAAAGTTGGCAACTGCTGGATAAAACAACAAAATAACAACAAAATATTTATATATATTACTCTCCAATATGGTGCAGTTTGGACCCAAGTGGTGCCATCCAGTGTAGACCAAACATGGGCAAACTTCAGCCCTCTCTCCAGGTGTTTTGGACTGCAACTCCCATCATTCCTAACAGCCTACCGGCTGTTAGGAATGATGGGAGTTGCAGTCCAAAACACCTGGAGAGAGGGCTGAAGTTTGCCCAAGCCTGTGTGCAATGCAATGCTATGGGTTACATACAGCGGAGGGGAAGACGTCGTTTCTGGCTCCCGGGGTTTCCTCTTGGCCCCGATCCGGTGGATCCTGCAAGCAGAAGAGAAGCCATTCAACTTCTATTTTAAGGGCATAGTCCTTATATCTCCCCAGGGATGTGTGATCACAGTGATTTGCCATGCTAGCAGGGGGATTCAGGGTGTTAGAGTCTGGAAATGGGACAATCAGTATGCGGAGCAGCAACTGTCTAAGCTTTTACAAATACACACACACACATATGAACGTTCAGATATACATACATATTTACGCCCACATACATATATACACAAACATGTACATTCAGTTATACATACATATATACATGCACATGCACATTCAAATCTATATATATATAGCCACAAACATATATACTCACATATATATCACATACACACATGCACATTTAGGTATACATACATATAAGTACCCACATACATATTTACACACCTGCACATTCAGGTATACATAAATATATATACCCGCATAAATATATATATATACACAAATGTGCACATTCAGATATACATACATATATACACCCACATACATATATACACAAACATGTACATTCAGTTATACATACATATATACATGCACATGCACATTCAAATCGATATATAAAGCCACAAAAACATATATACTCACATTCATATATATATATATATATATATATATATATATCACACATATATATCACATACACACATGCACATTCAGGTTTACATATATATATGTACCCAAATACATATTTACACACATGCACATTCAGATATATATACACATATATACCCACATACATATATACACAAACGTGCACATTCAGATATACATACATATATAAATGCACATGCACATTCAAATCTATATATACAGCCACAAATATATATATACTCACATTCATATATATGTGTATATATATATAAAAACACATATACATACATATATGTACCCACAAACATATTTACACACATGCACATTCAAATATACATACATATATATATATATACCCGCATACATATATACACCCACATACATATATACACACACATGTACATTCAGATATACTTACATTCACACACATATCTCTACATACATATATATCTACATCCATATATATACATCCACACACATATATACATGCATACACACATATACATGCATACAGAACACAACATATTCATACATAGGCACATATACATACATATACACACATATACATCCACACACATCTGTAATATAACATTTTAGCTAAACATATATGTATCCGCATAAATATATACACACACATGCACATTCAGATATACTTACATTCACACACATATCTCTACATACATATATATCTACATCCATATATATACATGCACACACATATATACATGCATACACACATATACATGCGTACAGAACACAACATATTCATACATAGGCACATATACATACATATACACACATATACATCCACACACATCTGTAATATAACATTTTAGCTAAACATGCAAAAGGAACTAGTTACTTTCCTTGTGACTTGGACTGGCATAAATATATACACACACATGCACATTCAGATATACTTACATTCACACACATATCTCTACATACATATATATCTACATCCATATATATACATGCACACACATATATACATGCATACACACATATACATGCATACAGAACACAACATATTCATACATAGGCACATATACATACATATACACACATATACATCCACGCACATCTGTAATATAACATTTTAGCTAAACATATATGTATCCGCATAAATATGTACACACACATGCACATTCAGATATACTTACATTCACACACATATCTCTACATACATATATATGCACATACATATACATACATAGGCACATATACATACATATCCACACATATACATACACACATCTGTAATATAACATTTTAGCTAAACATATATGTATCCGCATACATATATACACACACATGCACATTTAGATATACTTACATTCACATACATATCTCTACAAACATATATATGCACATACATATACATACATAGGCACATATACATACATATCCACACATATACATACACACATCTGTAATATAACATTTTAGCTAAACATATATGTATCCGCATACATATATACACACACATGCACATTTAGATATACTTACATTCACATACATATCTCTACAAACATATATATGCACATACATATACATACATAGGCACATATACATACATATACACATATACATCCACACACCCCTGTAATATAACATTTTAGCTAAACATTTATTTTGATATAAAAATAAATAAATATATTTAAATATAAAAATAAATAAATTATATAAATAATTATTTATAATAATTATTTAATTATTGCAAATGACCTTAGGTCTCATGACAGGAGAAAATCAGGGTATACATTGACATGAAGACATACATACCTCTCTTTTTTCAAACGTTTTCGCCGAGGCCTGGAAAAGAACATAGAAATTGGATTCTTAGACAGATGAAAATGCATGTTTTGGCAGAGGGAGAGGTCTTCTCGCAGTGGCTTGGAACGTGCCCCTAACTCACTCACCGGCAAACACACCGCGTGTGCTCTGTGAATGTCATGACCTCCTGCTGCGTCTTGCCCAGGATGGGGCTCACACGCACCACCTGCGAGCAGGAGACAAAGTAGTTACTGGAGTCATTACTTTGCAAAAGGAACTAGTTACTTTCCTTGTGACTTGGACTGGCGGCCCACCTTCTTCCATGACTCTATTCCTGAACTGATGCAGAGGGCCTCCAGCAAACGCCTATGATCAACATACAATCCAGCCAAACTTATGATCAGAACAGAATCTAGCACACCTCTGTGATTAATGTAGAATCCAGCCAACCTCTAGGATCAGCGTAGAGTCCAACAAAACTCTATGATCAACGTAGAATCTAGCAAACCTCTATGATATACATATAATCTAGCAAATCCATATGATCAACGTAGAATCTAGCAAACCTCTATGATCAACAAAGAATCCAGCACACCTCTCTGAACATTGTAGAATCTAGCAAACCCATATGATCAACATAGAATCTAGAACACCTCTTTGATCAACGTAGAATCCCACAAACCTCTATAATCAATGTACAATCTAGCAAACCTCTATGATCAATGTAGAATCCAATAAACCTCTAAGATCAACAAAGAATTCAGCAAATTTCTAAGATCAACGTAGAACAAGCAAACTTCTAGGATCAAGGTAAAATCCGTCAACCTCTAGGATCAGCGTAGAATCCAGTCAACCTCTAGGATCAACGCAGAACCAAGCAAACTTCTAGGATCAACGTAGAATCCAGTCAACCTCTAGGAACAACGTAGACACTAGCAAACCTCTAGGATCAATGTAGAACAAGAAACCTCTAGGATAAAGGTCGAATCCAGTCAACTTCTAGGATCAACGTAGAATCTAGGACACCTATAGGATCAATGTAGAATCTAACAAACCTCTATGATCAACAAAGAATGTAGCACACCTCTTTGAACAATGTAGAACCTAGCATACCCATAAGATCAACATAGAATCTAGGACACCTCTTTGTTCAACGTAGAATCCAGCAAACCTCTAGGATCAACACAGAACTGAGCAAACCTCTAGAATATAGGTAGAACAAGCAAACTTCTAGGATCAATATAGAATCCAGTCAACCTCTAGGATCAATGTATACTCTAGCAAACCTCTAGGACCAAGGTAGAATCCAGTCAACCTCTAGGATCAACGTAGACTCTAGCACACCTCTAGGACCAAGGTAGAATCCAGTCAACCTCTAGAATCAACGTAGACTCTAGCAAACCTCTAGGATCAATGTAGAACAAGCAAACTTCTAGGATCACCGTAGAATCCAGTCAACCTCTAGGATCAACATAGACTCTAGCAAACCTCTAGGATCAATGTAGAACAAGCAAACTTCTAGGCTCAACGTAGAATCCAGTCAACTTCTAGGATCAACGTAGAATCCAGTCAACCTCTAGGATCAACGTAGGCTCTAGCAAACCTCTAGGATCAAGGTAAAATCCAGTCAACCCCTAGGATCAACGTAGACTCTAGCAAACTTCTAGGATCACGGTAGAATCCAGTCAACCTCTAGGATCAACATAGAATCTAGCAAACCTCTAGGATCAACATAGAATCCAGTCAACCTCTAGGATCAACGTAGACCCTAGCAAACCTCTAGGATCAAGGTAGAACAAGCCAACTTCTAGGATCAACGGAGAATCCAGTCAACCTCTAGGATCAACATAGACTCTAGCAAACCTCTAGGATCAACGTAGGACAAGCAAACTTCTAGGATCAACGGAGAATCCAGACAACCTCTAGAATCAACGTAGACTCTAGCAAACCGCTAGGATCAACGTAGAATCCAGTCAACCTCTAGGATCAATGTACACTCTAGCAAACTTCTAGGATCAACGTAGAATCCAGTCAACCTCTAAGATCAACACAGAACCAAGCAAACCTCTAGGATCAACGTAGAACAAGCAAACTTCTAGGATGAAAGTAGAATCCAATCAACCTCTAGGATCAACGCAGAACCGAGCAAACCTCTAGGATCAACGGAGAATGAGCAAACTTCTAGGATCAACGGAGAATCCGTCAACCTCTAGGATCAACACAGAACCAAGCAAACCTCTAGGATCAACGGAGAATCCAGTCAACCCCTAGGATCAAAGTAGACTCTAGCAAACTCCTAGGATCAACGTAGAATCCAGTCAACCTCTAGGATCAACATAGACTCTAGCAAACCTCTAGGATCAACGTAGGACAAGCAAACTTCTAGGATCAATGGAGAATCCAGTCAACCTCTAGGATCAATGCTCCTGGCCCAAACCTTAACCGACCTGCAGGTCAATGGTGCGCGTCTCCACCGCGGCACACTCCAAGCTTTCGTCTCCACAGCACCCGGCACATCGCCACAACGGGACGCATGGCGGCTTGAAGATGTGCTCGGCTTCGTGGGGGAATTCGGCCAAGATGTCCACCAGTGTCTCCCGAGAGCGGCAGTAGCTCCGGCGCCAGACTTCCGCAAAGGGAACCGCTGCAGGATTCAAAGCAGGTCATCAAGGCATGTTAGTCCACATCATTACACACCCCGCTGCTGTTTGCTATAATGCTATAGAATCCTGGGAAGTGTAGTTTTACTAAGGATGCATCTGAACTGTCAAGTGGATTCCGTTTGACCCTACTTGAAATGTCACTGCTCAATGCTATGGGATCCTAGGAGGTGTAGTTTTACTAAGGGTGCCATTTGACCCCAGTTTAGCTGCCCTGACTACATGCCGTGAGATCCTGGGAGTTGTAGTTTGACTAAGGGTGACATTTGACCCCACTTGATCTGTCCTGTCTCTGTGCAATGGGATCCTGGGAGTTGTAGTTTCACTAAGGGCGCCATCTGGCCCCGTTTGAATTGCCCTGGCTCCACGCGATGGGATCTCGGGAGTTGTAGTTTTACTAAGGTTGCATCTGGATTGTCGGGAGGATGCGTTTTATCCTACTTGAACTGTCACTGCTCAATGCTATGGGATCCTGGGAGGTGTAGTTTTACTAAGGGTGCCATTTGACTCCACTTGAACTGCCCTGACTCCATGCCGTGGGATCCTGGGAGTTATAGTTTGACCAAGTGTGCTGTTTGAACCCACTTGAACTGCCCCAACTCCATGCCATGGGATCCTGGGAGTTGCAGTTTTACTAAGGGTGCTGTTTGAACCCACTTGAACTGCCCCAACTCCATGCCATGGGATCCTGGGAGTTGCAGTTTTACTAAGGGTGCTGTTTGAACCCACTTGAACTGCCCCAACTCCATGCCATGGGATCCTGGGAGTTGCAGTTTTACTAAGGGTGCTGTTTGACCTCACTTGAACTGCCCCAGCTCCATGCCATAGGATCCTGGGAGTTGTAGTTTTACTAAGTGTGCCATCTGACCCCATTTGAATTGCCTTGGCTCCATGTGATGGGGTCCCGGGAGTTGTAGTTTTACTAAGAGGGCTGTTTAAACTGCCCTGGCTCCTTGTGTTGGGATCCTGGGAGTGGTAGTTTTACTAAGGGCACCATTTGACCCCACTTGAACTGCCCTGGCTCCATGCGATAGGGTCCCCGGGAGTTGTAGTTTTACTAAGGGTGCAACTGGACTTTCAAATGGATGTTTTTTGCCTCACGTGAACTGTCCGGATTCCATGCTATGAAATCCTGGGAGTTGTAGTTTCCACTCTTGGGCAGAAAAAGCACCACGACCCTGGGAAACTACAACTCCCAATGTCCCAGGTCTTCCAATCTAGGAAAGGGCCCTACCAGTAACCAGATGGAGCAATAGACAAGGACAAGATAAAGGCAAATGGCCATATTAATATAATAATAATAATAATAATAATAATATGTAATCATAATACGTAATAATAATAATAATAATAATAATAATAATAATAATAATAATTCCCAAATTCCTCCAAGGAAACTCACCTCCCGCTTGATGCTCAGAAGGAGATTTCGGCTGAAAAAAAGAAGGAGACGGATATTAGGAAATTGGAGATTTGTCCAATGCTTTTGCAAAGGAACCCATAGCGACAGAACAGACTCCAGAGCCTAGAGAAAGTACTACAACTCCCATAATCCCCTGCCTCTATGACGAGTATTCTGGAGTCCAACACAGCAACTTGCTTCGAACTCAATCCAAAAACAACAACACCCATTATATGTACCATTTAAAATTGACTTTCTATTGGTTTCAATGTTGTTACTGTATGTGTCTTAAATTATTTCATGTTTTTATCTATTGCATTTTAATTATGTTCTAACAGCTTAGTTAATTAACCATGTATTTTTAATTATTATATTTATAATAATTATTTTAATATCAATATATTAATATTATATTTATAATAATTATTTAAATATTATATTATATTTAGCCAGTGATAAATAATAATAATAATAATAATAATAATAAGGATGTTGTCTGCTGTGGACTCATCTCGTTGTGTTCCAAATAATAATAATAATAATAATAATAATAATAATAATGTTTATTCCTATTAATTAGGAACAAGTTGCCTAATAATAATAATAATAATACTAATAATAATTAGGCAACTTTTTCGTAATTATATATATATATATCTCGGTCAATGACTTGCCGGTAAGAAATAATAATAATAATACTAATAATAAGGATATTGTCTGCTGTGGACTCATCTCGTTGTGTTTCAAATAATAATAATAATAATAACAATAATGTTTATTCCTATTAATTAGGAACAAGTTGCCTAATAATAATAATAATTAGGCAACTTTTTCCTACATATATATATATATATATATATCTTGGTCAATGACTAGCCAGTGATAAATAATAATAATAATAATAATAAGGATGTTGTCTGCTGTGGACTCATCTTGTTTCTAATAATAATAATAATAATAATAATAATGTTTATTCCTATTAATTAGGAACAAGTTGCCTAATAATAATAATAATAATACTAATAATAATTAGGCAACTTTTTCCTAATTATATATATATATATATATATATATATATCGGTCAATGACTAGCCGGTGATTAATAATAATGATAATAATAATAAGGATGTTGTCTGCTGTGGACTCATCTCGTTGTGTTTCAAATAATAATAATAATAATAACAATAATGTTTATTCCTATTAATTAGGAACAAGTTGCCTAATAATAATAATAATTAGGCAACTTTTTCCTAATTATATATATATATATATATTGGTCAATGACTAGCCAGTGATTAATAATAATAATAATAATAATAAGTATGTTGTCTGCTGTGGACTCATCTTGTTGTGTTTCTAATAATAATAATAATAATAATAATAACAATAATGTTTATTCCTATTAATTAGAAACAAGTTGCCTAATAATAATAATAATAATAAGGCAATTTTTCATATATATATATATATATATATATATATATGTCAATGACTAGCTAGTGATAAATAATAATAATAATAAGGATATTGTCTGCTGTAGACTCATCTTGTGTTTCAAATAATAATAGTAATAATAATAATGTTTATTCCTATTAATTAGGAACAAGTTACCTAATAATAATAATAATACAACTTTTTCCTAATTATATATATATATATATATATATATATATATATATATTGCTCAATGACTACCCAGTGATAAATAATAATAATAATAATAATAATAAGGACGTTAACTGCTGTGGACTCATCTTATTCTGTTTCTAATAATAATAATAATAATAATAATAATAATAATAATAATAATAATAATAATGTTTATTCCTATTCATTAGGAACAAGTTGCCTAATAATTATAATTACAATTATAATTAGGCAACTTTTCCCTAATTAGTAGCCATCCTTCTAAATTTGAAGCCAGAGCAACAATGAAAAAAATTAATGCCATTATTTTTTTAAATGTGGCCCAATGCATTTGAATTGAATAGCAAAGCAGACTACTAAAAAACAATGTTCAATTTTAATATCCAGAAGCTGTTGCACCAGTAAAGACCACTAGAGGGCGCTCGAACCACACCAAATAATTTTGCAGTCCTATTCATCTTGAAAGCTCTTGAAACTCTCCTTGGAATTATATGCCTGATTGCAATACTGCAAATAGACTTGGTAAAACTATAACTCCCATGATTCCATAGCATTGAATTCCGGCAGTTAAACTGGTGTCAAACTACATTAATTCTACAGTGCAGATTTATTATTATTTGATACACAACCAGATTAGTACACAGCAAACAAGGTCACTCCGCTGGCTGCTGTATTGGATCACATACATGTTGGACACTCGCAGTGATGTTGACCAGCTCTATCTGCCGAGAAAGTCTGGTGGAAGAGGACTCTTACAAGTCAAACAAGCAGTCGAAGAAGAAAAACACGATGCCCTGGCAGAAGATGGAAAGGAAAGCCAAGAACCTGCTTTGAATGAAGTCAATAATCGGAAACTTCTCAAAGCACAGCAGACAAAGAGTCAGTACAAGAAAACTGCACTCCAAACCAGAGCTGACAGCTGGCACAAACAAGCCTTACATGGGCAGTACCTTGAAAAAATTGAAGGAGAAGTTGACAGGGAGAAGACCTGGTGATGTCTCACGAATGGATCCTTGAAGAAGGAGACAGAAGAAGGCCTGGTTCTTGCAGCCCAGGAGCAAGCCATCAGGACAAAGACCATTAAGGCCGGGATCAAAAGCTAGCAGATGACCCAAAATGCAGACTGTGCAAGGAAGCGGATGGAACCATGGACCATCTCCTCAGCTGCTGCAAGAAAATCACACAGACGGACTACAAACAGAGGCACAACTCTGTGGCCCAGATGATTCACTGGAACTTATGTCACAAGGACCGCATACCAGGCGTCAAGAACTGGTAAAGGGATCATAAACCCACAAAGGGAGTGGAAAATGAACACGCAAAAATACCGTGGGACTTTCAAATCCAGACTGACAAAGTTTTGGAACACAAGACACCAGGCATCACGATTGTGGAAAAGAAAAAAGTCTGGATGATTGATGTCGCCATTCCAGGTGAGAGTCGCATTGAGGAAAAACAACAGGAGAAACTCAGCCGCTATCAAGACCTCAAAATCGAACGGCAAAGGCTCTGATTGCATAAACCAGTCCAGGTGGTCCCAGTGGTAATAATGGGCGCACTGGGTGCCATGCCAAAAGATCTCAGCCGGCATTTGGAAACAATAAACATCGACAAAATCATGATCTGTCAACTGCAAAAGGCCACCTGAGTTGGATCTGCGCGCATCATTCGGAAATACATCACACAGTCCTAGACGCTTGGGAAGGGTTCGACTTGTGATTTTGTGATACGAAATCCAGCACAGAGATCTCGTTTGCTGTGACATACTGTGCTTTTGTGTCAGTAAAATAATAATAATGTTATGGTAAGCCTTCATGGAAAAAAATCAACTTATATCCCCATACCAAAAAAGGGAAATGTGGCAGAAAAAATGAAATGCAAAGATACAGAATGGGGGACACCTGGCTCGAGAGCAGTACGTGTGAAAAAGATCTTGGAGTCCTCGTGGACAACCAGTTAAACATGAGCCAACAATGTGATGTGGCGGCAAAAAAAGCCAATGGGATTTTGGCCTGCATCAATAGGAGCATAGTGTCTAGATCCAGGGAAGTAATGCTCCCCATGCTCTATTCCGCCTTGGTTAGACCACACCTGGAATATTGTGTCCAATTCTGGGCACCACAATTCAAGAGAGATATTGACAAGCTGGAATGTGTCCAGAGGAGGGCAACTCAAATGATCAAGGGTCTGGAGAACAAGCCCCATGAGGAGCGGCTTAGGGAACTGGGCATGTTTAGCCTGAAGAAGAGAAGGCTGAGAGGAGATATGATAGCCATGTATAAATATGTGAGAGGAAGCCACAGGGAGGAGGGAGCAAGCTTGTTTTCTGCTTCCTTGGAGATTAGGACGCAATGGAGCCATGGCTTCAAACTCCAAGAGAGGAGATTCCATCTGAACATGAGGGAGAACTTCCTGACTGTGAGAGCCGTTCAGCAGTGGAACTCTCTGCCCCGGAGTGTGGTGGAGGCTCCTTCTTTGGAAGCTTTTAAGCAGAGGCTGGATGGCCATTTGTCAGGGGTGATTTGAATGCAATATTCCTGCTTCTTGGCAGAATGGGGTTGGACTGGATGGCCCATGAGGTCTCTTCCAACTCTTTGATTCTATGATTCTATGAAAGACTGCTCAAACTTCCGTACAGTGCCCCTTATTTCTCATCATGCCAGGAAGGGAATGCTCAAGATCCTGCAAGGAAGAAGACTCCAGCAAGACATGGAGCGAGAGTGGCCAGATGTTCAAGCTGGGTTGAGAAAAGGCAGAGGAACCAGAGACCAGATTGCCAATATCCGGATGCTGGAGAATGGAGAAGGCCGGGAGTTTCAGAAAAACATCTACTTCTGCTTCATTGACTCTTCTAAAGCCTTGGACTGTGTGGATCATAATCAACTGTGGCAAGTTCTTGGTGGGATGGGCATCCCAAGCCCCCTTCCCTCTCTCCTGAGGAATCTGGACAAGGACCAAGGAGCAACAGTCAGAACTGACCACGGAACAGGAGACGGGTTCCAGATTGGGAAAGGCGTCCGGCAAGGCTGCATCCTCTCACCCAACCTTTTTAACGTGTATGCAGAACACATCATGCGAGGATGTGCGGGGCTTGATTAATGCAAAGCTGGGGTGAAAATGGCTGGAAGAAACATGAACAACCTCAGATATGCAGATGACACCACTCTGATGGCCGAAAGCGAGGAGGAGCTGAGGAGCCTTTTCATCAAGGTGAAAGAAGAAAGCGCAAAAGCCGGGTTGCAGCGAAACGTCAAAAAAACCAAGATTATGGCAACAAGAATGATTGACAACTGGGAAATAGAGGGAGAAAATGTGGAGGCCGTGACAGGGTTTGTATTTCTAGGCGCAAAGATGACTGCAGATGCAGACTGTGGCCAGGAAATCAGAAGACGCTTCCTTCTTGGGAGGAGAGCAATGTCCAGTCTCGATCAAAGAGTGAAGAGTAGAGACATCAGACTGGCAACCAAGATCCATTGCCTAGTCAAAGCCATGGTCTTCCCTGTAGTCACCTACGGATGTGAGAGCTGGACCTTCGGGAAGGCTGAGCCAAGGAAGAGAGATGCTTTTGAGCTGTGGTGTTGGAGGAAAGTTCTGAGAGTGCCTTGGACTGCGAGAAGATCCAACCAGTCCATCCTCCAGGAAAGAAAGCCCGGCTGCTCACTGGAGGGAAGGAGACTAGAGGACAAGATGAAGTCTTTTGGCCACATCATGAGGAGACAGCAAAGCCTAGAGAAGACAATCATGCTGGGGAAAGTAGAAGGCAAAAGGAAGAGGGGCCGACCAAGGGCAAGGTGGATGGACGGCATCCTTGAAGTGACTGGACTGACCTTGAAGGAGCTGGGGGTGGTGACGGCCGACAGGGAGCTCTGGCGTGGGCTGGTCCGTGAGGTCACAAAGAGTCAGAGATGACTGAACAAATGAACAACAACAAGCCTTCATGGATAGAAATAACAACAACAGCCATAGCAACAACAACAACAACTTCCCTGCACCTTTCCCTGGTTTCCTACCTGTTTGCAGGACACTCCGTGGAAGAAAAGAGCAAGCAGCAGGTACGCAAAGGCCATCTTCAGAAGGCAATGGAGAATCCCAGTTCTCCCAGTTCCAAACTGGTGAGAGAATTAGGGAGACGGCATTAGCAGGCCAGTGGCCCCAGTAGAGGTGTCCATTGGGGGAAATGGATCTGCTTCCCTTCTCCCTTGAGAAGTGAAAAGAGGGACTGAAAAGAAAGGAGTGAGCAAAGGCTGGAAAGAAGGGAAAGGAAGGCGGAGAGAAAGAGAGAAAGAGAGAGTGAGAGGAAAAAGGGGAGGATGGATGGAAGGATGGGCAGGAAAAGCAGGGAGGAATAGGTCAGGAAGCACGCAAAGGAGGGGAATGCTGACCTTTAGCAGGAGGCAGGAAACTAGACATCCCACTGTCTTTTGGAGGCGGATGACAAGTGTATTGGCACGCATTGATGCATCCTTGGGAAAAAAATAACACAACCACGTTTTTTTGCTTTGTTGATTCATTCTGATGCTCAAAGTCCAATTCTGGGCACCACAATTCAAGAGAGATATTGACAAGCTGGAATGTGTCCAGAGGAGGGCAACTAAAATGATCAAGGGTCTGGAGAACAAGCCCTATGAGGAGCGGCTTAAGGAGCTGGGTATGTTTAGCCTGAAGAAGAGAAGGCTGAGAGGAGATATGATAGCCATGTATAAATATGTGAGAGGAAGCCACAGGGAGGAGGAGGGAGCAAGCTTGTTTTCTGCTTCCTTGGAGACTAGGACGCGGAACAATGGCTTCAAACTACAAGAGAGGAGATTCCATCTGAACATGAGGAAGAACTTCCTGACTGCGAGAGCCGTTCACTCCTTGGCTTAGTAGGTGTCTTGTGGCCAAATTTGGCGGCAATTCGTCCAGTGGTTTTGGAGTTATGCTAATCCCACAAACAAACATTACATTTTTATTTACCGTATATAGATCTGACATGTAATATATAATATACAATTATTATATTGTTATATATTATTATATTGTGCTAAATGGGGGACATGAGAGAAGCCTCCTCACAGGATTGCAAGACAACCAGACACAGTGAAGACATCTGCCCTTGCGCTGTGCTACTCTGCTGCTGAGTATGCATGCCCAGTGTGGAACAAATCTCACCACGCTAAAACAGTGGATGTGGCTCTTAATGAGACATGCCGCATTATCACGGGGTGTCTGTGCCCCACACCACTGGAGAAATGACACTGCTTAGCAGGTATTGCACCACCTGACATCCGCCGGGAAGTAGCAGCCAATACTGAAAGGACCAAGGCAGAGACATCTCCAGCTCATCCCCTGTTTGGGTATCAGCCAGCACGCCAACGACTTAAATCTAGACATCTACAGAGACACTCGCTGGAACACCTCAGCAAGCGAGAGTCCAAAAGTGGCAGGCTCAAACCCAGCACCTCAACCAATGGCTGATACCAAATGAGAGACTCCCTCCTGGGCACACAGAAGACTGGGCGACTTGGAAGGCATTGAACAGACTGCGCTCTGGCACCACGAGATGCAGAGCCAACCTTCAGAAATGGGGCTACAAAGTAGAATCCTCGACATGTGAGTGCGGAGAGGAGCAAACCACTGACCACCTGCTGCAATGCACCCTGAGCCCAGCCACATGCACAATGGAGGACCTTCTTGCAGCAACACCGGAAGCACTCCAAGTGGCCAGATACTGGTCAAAGGACATTTAACCAGCTACCAAACGTACAAGTTGTGTATTTTTCTGTTTGTTTGCTTTGTTCTGTTAGTCTGGTTGTTCTGACACGACAAATAAATAAAATTGTGCTAAATTATTATACAACAATATATATACTACAGTATCAATATATTATACTATTAGTATAATAAAATGTATTATATAATGCATATGCAGCTAAAAAGCGTGCAGCTGGGCAGAGGATGAGGAGAGGAAACCTTCCCAAGCCAAAGGCCTTGCAATTTAGCATCCATGTGCCAATCCA
Organism: Anolis sagrei; assembly: GCF_037176765.1. Lineage (NCBI taxonomy): Eukaryota > Metazoa > Chordata > Lepidosauria > Squamata > Anolidae > Anolis > Anolis sagrei. Next base: position 80,671,536 of record NC_090035.1, on the reverse strand, counting down.
ATGCATCCAAACAGTGTTGCTAAAATACGACGCGTAAAACCCAGCCAGCTTTAAGCACGGGTTGTCAACCCTATTCTGAAGATGATTAGTGGGACTGGTGAAGTCGAGGAAGAATTTAAAAGGGTCTGGCCCTGAAGGAGAGACCTGCGGACCCACCAAAAAGGGCTCACTACAGTGGTGAGCAAGAGAAGACACAATTTTAAAAGATTTTTCCCTAAGTTCCCAAAAAGAATCTCACCAAAGTTGAAGGAAACGCCACCGAAATGATTTTATTGCGATCCAGCTGGAAAGGATGCAAAGCTGCAATATTTCGCCAAGCTAAGTACAACATGTACAGAAATAAAGGCCTTTTTTTTTTGAAGTAATTTTTTATTAAGGTATTTATATAATACAACGAAAGAGGGAGAACATTTAAAGAAGATAGCATAGTAGGAAAAAAAATATATAGAAAAAAAAGAAGAAGGATAGAGGAAAAAAAAAGATACAAAAAAGTACAAAAAAATACGCAATACAAAAATCCATATAAAAAAGATAAAAAAGTTTGACTTCCATCCCCTCGTCAGGTGTTGTGCCTCTAATAATGTTACTGTTGCTTTCCCAAGATTGTCTCTTGTTTACTCCTTTTCTTCTTTCTCGTACTTATCAAAAAGTGTCCAGTCTGTCTTCTTTATCGGGTTTCCGGTATTTTTTTTCAAGAAAAAGGCCAGTTCATCCATCTCCCTTATTTCTCTGATTTTCCCTAACCACTCCTCCTTAGTAGGAGTACTTTCCTGTTTCCAAACCTTTGCTAGTACAATTCTCGCTGCCGTCGTCATATAAGTAAAAAGTTTGTCCTCATTCTCCTGTAGTTGTATTTCAGAGTCAGTAAAGCTCAGTAAATAATATTCAGGTTTCTTCTTAAATACTCTTTTCAAAAATTTTTGTAACTCTTCATGTATCATAGACCAATATTTCACTATTTCTTTGCATGTCCACCACATATGGTAAAAGGTACCTATCTGTTGACAACCTTTCCAACATTTATCAGAAGAATTTTTGTTTATTAAAGAAAGTTTCTTAGGAGTGGTATACCATCTGTGGAACATTTTTACCCAGTTTTCCTTTAAGTCAGTTGCATACACATATTTTAACTTCTTGTTCCACATCTGTTCCCACTCTTTAAATTGAATAGGTCTTCTTATATTTTCTGCCCACTTTATCATACATGGTTTGACTTGTTCACCTTCCGTTAGCCACGTCAGAAGCGTATTGTAAATAACTGAGATAACTTTTTTCTTCACCTTCAAAATTTTATCCCAAATTGATCCTTCCCAGGCAAAACCTATTTTATTATCTTGTTTAATATAGTCTTTCATTTGTAAATAATGTAACCATGTCATATTCTTATTTTTCCCCTTTAATTGCTCATAAGTCTTAATCTCCCCTGTATTTTCTTTTAAAATATCCTTATATGTTGGCCACGCTCTCCAGCCTAATAGGCCTTTTTTATACAGTAACAGAGTTGTCAAGTTTGAATTTCCCGCTCCACGCCCATCGCTCGGCTTGATGATGATTAGCTGGTGCCTGAAGAGCTGGGAGGAGGCTTGGCTGCCTCCCCAGCACCTGAGCCAATCACTGTGCTCCTGCTGCCTCGGCGCCTCGACGAATCAGGAGAGAGGGAGGCGGGACAAGGGGAAACAATGCATTCTTGAGTGGATTATGGAGATTTTCAAATGTCCAAGTGACCAGCGAGTCCTAAGGGCCTGCGGGCAATGAGTGGCTGTAATAAACATTGATGTTTGGTGATCCTGCCAAGATCCAGATTTTTCCAGTGTTGAGACATAGGAACAATGGGGGAACTTTGGTGGAAGTATTGGTGAGAGAAAAGTTGAATGGGTGACAGATTAGGACAAGGTGCAGCTTTCCAAAGGGCCCCTCCATCCTATTGAGATATGATCATAATTGCCAAGTGACCACTTCCTCTGGGGGACCAACTCCAAGCCCAGAGGTCACGATCCCCTTCTATTGTCCATGCAATTGTGTCTTTGATAAGGGTCTTTTCAACTGAAGATTTCCTCCTTTCCAAGACCAGGGAGGGGTAGCTTCCTTGTATTATTTTATACATTTTTCAATAAAGGGGGAATGGGGCAAAAAGGTCAGGAAAGGGTCAGATACACAGGGAGAAATATAGGAATATAGAAATCATGATAGAGAAAATATACCCACTTATCCCCCGCCTCCCCCCGTGTCCCATAGGGAAACTGATAAGAGCCTCAATCATGGCTCAATATATGTCCATAGTTCATTATGGGGAATCAATTGATGAAAGTATGTCCTTGGAGGGATAAAAAGTCTTGATGTGGGGCAAAAAGGTTCAAAAATCATAAGGAGAGGTTTGGTGTTTCCACTGAGCCAAGATATGGAGCTCTGCATCGCTGAGGCTGAAGCTTGTCCTTTGGTCCTTGGAGAACTATAACTCCTTCCAAGGGCTGGAATCAGGTGCCAGATCCACTCCCCGATGGCCTCATGGGGCTCCAGTTGGACAAAGAAGCTGCAATGGCGGGAGCAGCGCAGCAGCAAAAAGGCTTGGTTTGACAATCAGCTGTTTTCCTTTAAAAATATATTCTCAAAAAAAAAAAAAAGGTTATTCCCCGAGCGTAGGAGCCTGAAATGCAAAAAGTGAGATAGCAGTAGTGTTAGAATTTAGCTAGGAAAAATATGACACCAAAATGGAGTTGTTTGTCAACTCGCAGATATGGGGGCCCGAGGGGTTTCCGTATCCGTGGATTGAATAAATGCAGATTCGGCCTCCCTGGGATGCCTTCAACTCGCGGATATGGGGGCCCGAGGGGTTTCCGTATTCGCGGTTTGAATAAATGCAGATTCGGCCTCCCTGGGATGCCTTCAACTCGCGGATATGGGGGCCCGAGGGGTTTCCGTATTCGCGGTTTGAATAAATGCAGATTCGGCCTCCCTGGGATGCCTTCAACTCGCGGATATGGGGGCCCGAGGGGTTTCCGTATTCGCGGTTTGAATAAATGCAGATTCGGCCTCCCTGGGATGCCTTCAACTCGCGGATATGGGGGCCCGAGGGGTTTCCGTATTCGCGGTTTGAATAAATGCAGATTCGGCCTCCCTGGGATGCCTTCAACTCGCGGATATGGGGGCCCGAGGGGTTTCCGTATCCGCAGTTTGAATAAATGCAGATTCGGCCTCCCTGGGATGCCTTCAACTCGCGGATATGGGGGCCCGAGGGGTTTCCGTATTCGCGGTTTGAATAAATGCAGATTCGGCCTCCCTGGGATGCCTTCAACTCGCGGATATGGGGGCCCGAGGGGTTTCCGTATTCGCGGTTTGAATAAATGCAGATTCGGCCTCCCTGGGATGCCTTCAACTCGCGGATATGGGGGCCCGAGGGGTTTCCGTATTCGCGGTTTGAATAAATGCAGATTCGGCCTCCCTGGGATGCCTTCAACTCGCGGATATGGGGGCCCCGAGGGGTTTCCGTATTCGCGGTTTGAATAAATGCAGATTTGGCCTCCCTGGGATGCCTTCAACTCGCGGATATGGGGGCCCGAGGGGTTTCCGTATTCGCGGTTTGAATAAATGCAGATTCGGCCTCCCTGGGATGCCTTCAACTCGCGGATATGGGGGCCCGAGGGGTTTCCGTATCCGCAGTTTGAATAAATGCAGATTCGGCCTCCCTGGGATGCCTTCAACTCGCAGATATGGGGGCCCGAGGGGTTTCCGTATCCGCGGTTTGAATAAATGCAGATTCGGCCTCCCTGGGAGGCCTTCAACTCGCGGATATGGGGGCCCGAGGGGTTTCCGTATCCGCGGTTTGAATAAATGCAGATTCGGCCTCCCTGGGATGCCTTCAACTCGCGGATATGGGGGCCCGAGGGGTTTCCGTATCCGCGGTTTGAATAAATGCAGATTCGGCCTCCCTGGGATGCCTTCAACTCGCGGATATGGGGGCCCGAGGGGTTTCCGTATCCGCAGTTTGAATAAATGCAGATTCGGCCTCCCTGGGATGCCTTCAACTCGCAGATATGGGGGCCCGAGGGGTTTCCGTATCCGCGGTTTGAATAAATGCAGATTCGGCCTCCCTGGGAGGCCTTCAACTCGCGGATATGGGGGCCGGAGGGGTTTCCGTATCCGCGGTTTGAATAAATGCAGATTCGGCCTCCCTGGGATGCCTTCAACTCGCAGATATGGGGGCCCGAGGGGTTTCCGTATCCGCGGTTTGAATAAATGCAGATTCGGCCTCCCTGGGATGCCTTCAACTCGCGGATATGGGTTCCCGAGGGGTTTCCGTATTCGCGGTTTGAATAAATGCAGATTGGGCCTCCCTGGGATGCCTTCAACTCGCGGATATGGGGGCCCGAGGGGTTTCCGTATCCGCGGTTTGAATAAATGCAGATTCGGCCTCCCTGGGATGCCTTCAACTCGCAGATATGGGGGCCCGAGGGGTTTCCGTATCCGCGGTTTGAATAAATGCAGATTCGGCCTCCCTGGGAGGCCTTCAACTCGCGGATATGGGGGCCGGAGGGGTTTCCGTATCCGCGGTTTGAATAAATGCAGATTCGGCCTCCCTGGGATGCCTGGAAGGCATCCCAGGGAGGCCGAATCTGCATTTATTCAAACCGCGGATACAGGCATCCCAGGGAGGCCGAATCTGCATTTATTCAAACCGCGGATACGGAAACCCCTCGGGCCCCCATATCCGCGAGTTGACGAAACGACTCCATTTTGGGCCAGCGGCTGCCTGCGGCCCAGAAAAGGGTGAATTCGTGCATTTTATGTTAGTGAGCCAAAAAAGAACACAATGTATCACTATAAAGAGGTGAAGGTTACAATTCAATTAGTCTTTATTTAGGGTTTTGTTGCAACGTTTGGGCCAGGGAAAGAAGCGAAAGGAGAGAGCTCAAGGTTGCAAAGAGTCCTTGGTTGAGGCTGCTGCTGGGGCACATTTCATCATCACTGGCCCAATGGAGCATCCAGGAACTGCGGAACTCCTTGCAGCTGGTCAGATCAGCTGGAAAGCAGGGGTCTGGGGCGAATTCGGCATCACTGGGATGATGAATGCCTTGTGACATGGGTGTGTGACATGTCCCCTCCTCTGGCTTCCCGTGCCACTTCCCTGCTTCGGGAACCAGCGTCCAGGCTGGATCCGGCCCTTTCGCTGTAAAGCAAGGACAACAGGAGAGCCGCAAAAGCCAAAAAGCCATGGATGCACATCAACACATTGCAACACAGCTCACAGGTGTTTGAGGCACTTTTAAAGGAGCCAAAAGGGCAAAAACGGAGCTCAATTCCTGGATGCAGCTGCTGGTCAGGGACACCGAGTCAGCAGCAGTTGGTAAGCAAAGCTCAAGGCCTTGCCAAACTACAATTCCCGGGATCCTATCGCCATGAGCCCCGGCAAAGTTTTTCATTCTTTGCATGGCAGGAAGCTGCCATAGTTTGAATGTTTTGCTTTGGAGACTTCCGTTCGAACCCGTACTTAACCAGCTTGGGTAAGTCACACTCTCTCGGCTTCCAAGTCACATTCTCTCAGCCTCAAACCAACCACAGTCTGTAACATGATTTTTGTTCCTGGGTGATCAATATCATTTCCTAATTGGTTCTATCATAAAAACATAGGGAAAGTTCATTAAGCTGCCCAAACTTTGTTTCTGTGGGAGGGACGTCATCCTGCCCCCTTCTGCTATAAGGGAAAACACCATTCAATCCCTCCTGACAGATGGCCATCCAGCCTCTGATTAAAGGCTTCCATAGAATCCTGGAGTTGGAAGGGATCTCCAAAGGCCATCCATACAACCCCTTCTGTTATAAGGGAAGACACCATTCAATCCCTCCCGACAGATGGCCATCCAGACTCTGTTTAAAGATGCAGGTGAAATGTCAGGAGAGAATGCCTCTAGACCATGGCCATATAGCCTGAAAAAACCTACAACAAACCTCTGTTTAAAGGCTTCCATGGGATCCTAGAGTTGGAAGGGACCGCCAAAGGCCATCAAGTCCAACCCCATTTTTCTGCCAGATAGGAAACACCATTTGATCTCTCCTGACAGATGGTCAGTCTTCTACTGTAAACCCTTTAGATAACAATAGTGGAATAGATAATAGAATCATAGAATCCCAGAAGCTGGAAGGGACCTCCAAAGACCATCCAGCCTCACCCCCTTCTGTTATAAGGGAATACACCATTCAATCACTCCTGACAGATGGCCGTCCTGACTCGGTTTAAAGGCTTCCGTGGGATCCTAGAGTTGGAAGGGACTGCCAAAGGACATCAAGTCCAACCCCTTTCTACTGTAAGGGAAGATATCATTCAATCACTCCTGACAGATGGCCATCCAGACTCTGCTTAGAACCCTCCAGGGAAGGAGACTCCGCCGTGTCCTCGGAGGGCATGTGAAATGCATCTGAAACAGGTCCCAAACTCCTAGCATATCATATATGGTATCCTATCATGTCCTGTACCCTTGAGAGGGTGAACATCAAGTGCTCGGATGACATACTCTCTTATTATTATTATGATGATTTTTCTTCCCAGTGCTGGAGGCTGGCACCGCTCGGCAGGGTCGGCGCGCATTTGTCCCACAGTGGCTTTGAGGCTGGGAAATCTGGGGACAGGATGGGAACGTCTCCTGGGCTCCCCAGGGAAGGCCGGCGGCTCTGAGAAAGGCTGCAAGCGAGAGCTGATCTGACGGAGGAAGAGAGCGGGTCAGGGCCCAGGCCAGCCAGGGCAAGGCGGACACAGGACGGCCTGGGAGCCTGAAAAGCCAGGAATGGCCTCACGCCAGGCCGCTTTCGGCCCATCCTTCTCCTTCCTTCTCTGGCCAAGACCAGGGGTGCAATGGTAGAAAGCAACAATGGCAAAGATGTGTTGTCCAAGGCTTTCATGGACAGAATCACTGGGTTGTAGGTGAAACGTCAGGAAAGAATGCTGCTGGGACATGGCCATACAGCATGGAAAAATCATAACAAGCCAGCACTGAGTAGCCTTGCAGCTGCAAAGTCAATCAGTGAGGGTATCTGCATAGATATACCTCCCAAGTAGAGGATGCCTACATGCAACAGGGGCCAGGCTACCTCTAGGCAGATACCCTCACAGATTGTAGCTGCAAGGCTACTCAATGCTGGCTTGCTGTGAGTTTTCCAGGCAAGGCTACTCAATGCTGGGAATCACTGGGTTGTAGGTGAAATGTCAGGAAAGAATGCTGCTGGGACATGGCCATACAGCATGGAAAAATCATAACAAGCCAGCACTGAGTAGCCTTGCAGCTGCAAAGTCAATCAGCGAGGGTATCTGCATAGATATACCTCCCAAGTAGAGGATGCCTACATGCAACAGGGGCCAGGCTACCTCTAGGCAGATACCCTCATAGATTGACTCTGCATCTGCAAGGCTACTCAATGCTGGGTTGCTGTGAGTTTTTCGGGCTGTATGGCTGTGTTCCAGAAGCATTTTGCCTGCATCTGTGGCTGAATTACATCTTCAAAGGTTCTGTTGTCAGTGAAGCAAGTGGAATATATATATATATATATATATATATATATATATATATGGAATAATGCCCTGAGTAGCCTTGCAGTTGCAAAATCAATCAGTGAGGGCATCTGCATAGATATACCTCCCAAGTAGAGGATGCCTACATGCAACAGGGGCCAGGCTACCTCTAGGCAGATACCCTCACAGATTGTAGCTACAAGACTACTCAATGTTGGCTTGGGATGAGTTTTCCAGGCAAGGCTACTCAATGCTGGGAATCACTGGGTTGTAGGTAAAACGTCAGGAGAGAATGCTGCTGGAACATGGCCATACAGCCTGGAAAAATCATAGCAAGCCAGCACTGAGTAGCCTTGCAGCTGCAAAGTCAATCAGTGAGGGTATATGCATAGATATACCTCCCAAGTAGAGGATGACTACATGCAACAGGGGCCAGGCTACCTCTAGGCAGATACCCTCACTGATTGACTCTGCATCTGCAAGGCTACTCAGTGCTGGGTTGCTGTGAGTTTTTCGGGCTGTATGGCTGTGTTCCAGAAGCATTTTGCCTGCATCTGTGGCTGAATTACATCTTCAAAGGTTCTGTTGGCAGTGAAGCAAGTGGAGAATATATATATATATGGAATAATGCCCTGAGTAGCCTTGCAGTTGCAAAGTCAATCAGTGAGGGTATCTGCATAGATATACCTCCCAAGTAGAGGATGCCTACATGCAACAGGGGCCAGGCTACCTCTAGGCAGATACCCTCACAGATTGTAGCTGCAAGGCTACTCAATGCTGGCTTGGGGTGAGTTTTCCAGGCAAGGCTATTCAATGCTGGGAATCACTGGGTTGTAGGTAAAACGTCAGGAGATAATGCTGCTGGAACATGGGCGTACAGCCTGGAAAAATCATAGCAAGCCAGCACTGAGTAGCCTTGCAGCTGCAAAGTCAATCAGTGAGGGTATCTGCATAGATACGCCGCCCAAGTAGGTGATGCCTTCAGGCAACAGGCTACCTTTATGATATTGTCGTTGAGGGCATCCCAGACCCCTGCCTTCAAGCTGATCCGACCAGCCGCAGGGAGTTCCGCAGTTCCTGGATGCCCAGTTGGGCGAAAACTGATGAAATGTGCCCCAGCAGCAGCCTCAACCAGGGACTCCTTGCAGCCCTATGCTCTTACCTTTCACTTCTTTTCCAAACTATGTAACAATCCCCTCAATAAAGACTAAATGAATTGTAACCCTAACCTCCCCAGAATGATACTTTGTGTCCCTTTCCTGGCTCAAACTGTCTAAATAACCTTTTCTGGGCCGCGGGAGACCGCAGGCCAGCCTGGGATGCCTTTCTGGCGTCCCAGGGAGGCCGAATCTGCGTTCCTTTAAACCGCGGATACTGAAACCCCTCGGGCCCCCGTATCCGCATGTTGACGTATCGACTCCATTTTGATGCCATATTTTTCCTAGCTAAATTCTAACCCTATCTGCTGTCTCGCTTTTTTGCATTTCGCGCTTGGGGAATAACCTTTGGTTTATTAAGAATATTTTTCAAAGGAAAACAGCTGATTGTCAAAATCCAAGCCTCGCTGCTGCTGCGTCGCTCTCGCTGCTTCTTCGTCCTTTTGAAGCCCCCCTGCTCTGGAGACTTGGTGCGGTTACCCCATGAGGCTTTCAGGGAACAGTCTAGCCATCAGGCTTCCGCCCTTGGAAGGATATATAGTTTCCTAAAGACCGAGGACCAGCTTCGATCTCAGTGCTGCAGGACACCATCTTTTTGCTCAGTGGAAGTCACCAGACCCCTTTTGTGACTTTTGGACTTTCTGCCACGTACTTTTGGACTTCATTTTTCTCCAAGGACTTGTTTTCACCCATGAATTTCCCCAAAATGAACTATGAACTCATATTATGCTGTGATTAAAACTTTTATAAATTGCTCTTGTGGGGGGGGGGGGGGGGGGGGATACCTGGATATGATTTTTCATTATGATTCCTATATTTCTATATTTCCCTTCATGAATCTGACCTTGCCCTGATCTTTTTGCTTCCTTCTCTTCTCCTTGAGGAAAACGTATAAGGAAGTTGCCCTGCATCCGGAAAGGCATTTAGAAATCATGGAAGACCCTTATCTTAGAACTTTACTTGCATGGAAAAATCTTTCTTCCCTTCAGAGTCGGATCATCAAGAGGATTTTCGCTTGGCAGACTTTTTAATCATATAACAATGGGGGAAAGACGACCTTCGGAAAGTCCTTATTCCCCCAACTCGTATTTCTTTCAAATCTCTCCACTAAAGACATTCACCAAAGTCTTCCCCTTTGTGCCCTATCTGATAGCAAGAGGAAACACCGGATTAAGTGATCAATGCTTATCGCAGACCCATCTCAAGACAATAAAGTTGGCATGCTGGTGCCGGACTCGATAAGCCTCCAGGACATTAAACTCCATAATCCACTCAAGAATGCATTGTATCCCTTCATCCCGCCTCCCTCCCATCTGATTCGCTGGAGCGTTGAGGTGGCAGGAGCCTCCTGATTGGCTCAGGCACACTGCGGGAGCCCTGTGATTGGCCCAGGTGCGAGGAGGACGGCCAAGCCTCCTCCCAGCTGTTGCGCGCCAGCCAATCACCATCAAGCCGGGTGAGGGGCGGGGAATGGGAATTTTGAAACTCACAACTCTGTATTTTCTATAAAAATGGCATTTATTTCTGTAACCACATGCTCTGCTGGACGAATGATCGCAGCTTTGCATCCTTTTCAGCTGAATCGCTAATAAACATCTCGGTGGCTCTTCTTCAACTTTGGTGAGTCAAAATTTGTATGTATCTGTTTCTGGACTTGCCGTCCCCCAAGTCTGGTCTAGACCCCAAAACCTGGACGAGAACAACCGCAGACACAAAAGGATGAGCGCAAAACAAATAAGGCAAAGTAATATTTTCTTTTTCTTTAAAGAGCAAATCCCACAAGCAACTCTCCCAATATTTATGCTGAAATTCAGATTGTGATGGAAAATTCAACGAGTTGGTGAGTGAGTGAGAGAGAGAGACAGGAAGCGAGTGATGGGAGCAAAGGACGTGTCATTTATCGTCTGGCGCACTATAAAATGGACAGGATGCACGTTGGCCTCCCTCCAGCATCCCTTTAAGAGCAGCATAGAGACCCATGTGCCATGGCTGCAGCATCGCACCATACAAACCGATGGCTATACGCGATGCACAACCACAAAGGAAAGGGCAAACAACTGCCATGCAGAGTATAGGAGTCGCAAATGCAAAACACAAAGTGCAAAGGATAAGGTGCACCACTGCAGGGCAAAAGGGTCACAAATGCAATGCACAACCCCCATGCAAAATATAAGGCGCACACACAGAATGCACAACCACAATGGAAAATACAGAACACACAAACACAAGGCACAAACAAATTGTAAGGTATATAACACACAACTGCTGCGCCAAGGAGTCACAAATGCAATGCACAAACAAATTGTAAAGTATATAGCACACAACTGCAGTGGCAAAGAGTCACAAACGCAATGCACAAGCAAAATGCAAAATACAGAACACACAAACACAAGGCACAAACAAATTGTAAAGTATATAACACACAACTGCTGTGCCAAGGAGTCACAAATGCAATGCACAAACAAATTGTAAAGTATATAGCACACAACTGCAGTGGCAAGGAGTCACAAATGCAATGCACAAGCAAAATGCAAAATACAGAACACACAAACACAAGGTACAAATTATAAAGTATACGATGCACAACTGCAGTGCCAAGGAGTCACAAACGCAACGCACAATACAGGACACACAAACACAATGCACAAGCCAAACATAAAAGTATACGATGCACAACTGCAATGCCAAGGAATCATAAACACAATGCACAACCACAATGCAAAATATAGGACACACAAACACAATGCACAACCAAAATTCAAAGTATTTGATGCACAGCTGCAGGGCCAAAGAGTCACAAACAAAATACACAATCACAATGCAAAATAGAGGACGTACAAACACAATGCAGAACCAAAATGCAAAGTATAAGATGCACAACGGCAGTGTCAAAGAGTCACAAACATAATACACAATCACAATGAAAAATATAAGACACACAAATACAATACACACCCACAATGCAAAATATAGGACATGCAAACACAATATATAACCACAATGTAAAGTATATGATGCCCAACCACATTGCCAAGGTGCCACAAACACAATGCACAACCGCAATGTAAAGTATATGATGTCCAACTATAGTGCTAAGAAGCCACAAACACAATGCACAACCACAATGCAAAATATATGATGTCCAACTAATGTGCCAAGAAGCCACAAACACAATGCACAACCACAATGCAAAATATAGGACACAGAAACACAATGCACAAGCACAATGTAAAGTATGATGTCCAACTATAGTGCCAAGAAGCCACAAACACAATGCACAACCACAATGCAAAATATATGATGTCCAACTATAGAGCCAAGAAGCCACAAACACAATGCACAACCACAATGCAAAATATAGGACACACAAACACAATGCACAGCCAAAATATAAAAGTATATGATGCACAACTGCAGTGCCAAGGAGCCACAACCATAATGCAAAATATAGGACACAGAAACACAATGCACAACCACAATGTAAAGTATATGATGCCCAACCACAGTGCCAAGGAGCCATAAACACAATGCACAACCACAATGCAAAATACAGGACACGCAAATACAATGCAAAACCACAATGTAAAATATATGATGCCCAACTGCAATGCCAAGGAGCCACAAACACAATGCACAACCACAATGCAAAATACAGGACATGAAAACACAATGCACAACCAAAATGTAAAGTATATGATGCCCAACCACAGTGCCAAGAAGCCACAAACACAATGCACAACCACAATGCAAAATACAGGACATGAAAACACAATGGACAACCACAATGTAAAGTATATGATGCCCAACCACAGTGCCAAGGAGCCACAAACACAATGCACAAGCACAATGCAAAATACAGGACATGCCAACACAATGGACAACCACAATGTAAAGTATATGATGCCCAACCACAGTGCCAAGGAGCCACAAACACAATGCACAAGCACAATGCAAAATACAGGACATGCCAACACAATGGACAACCACAATGTAAAGTATATGATGCCCAGCTGCAGTGCCAAGGAGCCACAAACACAGTGCACAACCACAATGCAAAATATAGGATGCACAACCACAATGTAAAGTATATTATGCCCAACTGCAATACCAAGGAGTCACAAACACAATGCACAATATAGGAGACACAAAAACAATGCACTCAGTGACAATTTCCAAAGCTTCACTGATTGCTGGCTGAAACCTTTAAAGACTTTCCAAAGCTTAATGTATGTATTTCAACAGTCTTAAGTTTGACCGATGCATTTGAATTGTGTCCTACCCAACTTCAATAGCAAAGGCCTATTTTCCAGAGTATTTATGGCACCATCTAGCGGTGCCTTTCCTAGATGTCCTCATCGTCCCCAAACCAGATCAACAATTGGGTCACACCGTTTACAGAAAACCCACACACACAGATAGAGATCTACTCAAAAACTCCAACCATCAGAACACCCAAGTCAAAAAAGAAGCACCATCAAAGCCTTGGCAGACCGTGCAAAAAGAATCTGGGAAGCCCACCTCCTCCAAGATGGACTGGACCACCTCAACTGGGCTCTCCAGGCCAAGGGAGACTCCACCTCAGACATCAGAAGAGCTGCAAGACAACAGAGAAGAAGCCATGAGAGTCAAGACGAAGACCCACCCAGAGGGAAAGTGTTCTTGCCAGACATCAAGGGAACCACTGACCGCAGAGGGAAGCTGATGGGGAAACACAACATACAAACTATCTCCAGGCCCACCAAGAACATCCAACCAATGCTCCGTTCAGCAAAGGACAAGAGGGATCCTCTCACCTCGGCAGGAGTCTACCATGTACCATGCAGCTGTGGACAAGAAGTCTCCAGAGGGACCACCAAACGCAGCAGAATTGCCCAGACACGGATCAAGGAACATGAAAGGCACTGCAGACTCCTTCAACCAGAGAAGTCAGCCATAGCAGAGCACCTGAGGAACCAACCTGGACACAGCATATTATCTGAGAACACAGAAGTGCTGGACCACTCACACAACCACCATGTCAGACAACACAGAGAAGCCATTGAAATCCACAAGCATGTGGACAATTTCAACAGAAAGGAAGAAACCATGAAAATGAACACAATCTGGCTACCAGTATTAAAAAAACTCTAAAATTACAACAGCACAACAGCAAAATGGAAACAAACAAGGACATCTAATCACCTCTCAACAAAAGATTGCCCCAGGCACTGCCACTTTCCCAATGATAATAATGATAATAAATGATAATAATCACCTCTCAACAAAAGATTCCTCCAGGCACTGCCAGGATATCAAATGCTAATCAAGGTGGTCAGTTGAAAGATTCACGCCTAGCTCCAGCAGACAAGAGTCCTTTGTCCCACCCTGGTTTTTCCATAGATATAGAAACCCATTTTCCTAGTTCCAACAGACCTCACTCCCTCTGAGGATGCTTGCTATAGATGCAGGCGAAATGTCAGGAGAGAATGCCTCTAGAACATGGCCCTATAGCCCGGAAAAACCTACAACAATCCGTTAATGATAATAATAATAAAGATGATAATAGTAGTTATAACTAAGGATAATAATATTTCTGAATGTAGATGAAATATATTTATATTTGATAATGATTTTAATATTAATTATTAATATTATTAATATTGATAATTAAGATGATAATATTAATTAATAATGTTAATGATATTATTATTATTAATAATAAAGATAATAGTAGTCATTATTAAGAATAATAATATTTCTGAATGCAGATGAAATATATTTATATTTGATAATGATTTTAATATTAATTATTAATATTATTAATATTGATAATAGATATGATAATATTAATTAATAATAATGCTGATGATATTAATGATAATTATAAAGATGATAATAGTAATTATTATTAAAAATAATATTTCTGAATGCAAATGAAATATATTTATATTTGATAATAATGTTATTAATTAATAATATTAATAATTAAGATAATAATATTAATAATATTAATAATTAAGATGATAGTATTAATAATGATGTTATTGATATTATTATTATTAATAAATATAATATAAAGATGATGATAGTAGTTATTATTAAGGAAAATAATATTTCTGAATGCAGATGAAATATATTTATATTTTATAATAATGATAATATTAATTAATAATATTGCTAATATTAATAATTAAGAGGATATTATAATGTTATTGATATTATTATTATTAATACATATAATAGAATTAAGAATAATATTTCTGAATGCAGATGAAATATATTTATATTTGATAATGATATTAATATCAAATATTACTATTAATAAAGAAAATAATAATATTACAATTCAATAATAACACTAACATCAATATTAATAATGTTAATGATGATGATACTAATAATAAAGATGATAATAGTAGTTATTATTAAGGAAAATAATATTTCTGAATGCAGATGAAATATATTTATATTTGATAATAATGTTAATATTAATTAATAATAATAATTAAGACGATAATATTAATTAACAACAACAATAATAATAGAGGTGATAATAGTATTAATTAATAGTCTTAAGATGATAATATTAATTAACAATATTAATAATAATAATAAAGATGATAATAGTATTAATTAATAGTCTTAAGACGATAATATTAATTAACAATATTAATAATAATAATAAAGGTGATAATAGTATTAATTAATAGTCTTAAGATGATAACATTAATTAACAATATTAATAATAATAATAAAGATGATAATAGTATTAATTAATAGTCTTAAGATGATAATATTAATTAACAATATTAATAATAATAATAAAGATGATAATAGTATTAATTAATAGTCTTAAGACGATAATATTCATTAACAATAATATTAATGATATTAATAATAATAGATAATAATAGTATTAATTAATCAGTCTAATTATTAATTATAATAATATGTCTGAATGCAGGGGTAATGGATTCCTATGGCATTGTGCAGAGACCCAGCCCTGGCAACTGTAGCGGTGTCAAACTGGGTTAAAGAGAGGAGCAAAAGGTAAGGAGCATTGGCCCACTTGGCTGGCTGGCTGCCTCTAAGCCCCGCCCACTGGCTGCGTCATCACCCCCCCCCCCCCGAGCTATAAATAGCGCCTGGGGGTCTAAAAATAGCCGGCTGCGCTCTTTCCCTTTCGGGCATGCGCAGAAGAGCGGCGGCCCGGGCGCGCGCACGCAGGGGGTTCCCGAGTGACGTCAGCGGGTGACTCCAGCCTGAATCAGCAATGAGGCCAAAGCCAGGCTTGCTTGCTTTCTTTTCGGGGGGCCATTGGCGTTGGATTTGGCCTTTGCAGTTTGGCACCCCCCCTTCTCCCCTGGAAGTGGAGGGAGGGGCACTAAAGGGACCTTCTTGGAAACACTCATCATCATCATCATCATTATTATACTATATCTGGATCTCCATTCTAGAAATAATAATAATAATAATAATTAATTATTATTTGCATATTATTACAGTATGTCTGACTCTATATTCTAGAATTTATTATTATTATTATTTTATTGCACTGTAGTATTATTAATATTAGTATTATTGCACTGTAATATTATTAATATTAGTATTGTTATTATTGCACTATTTTATTGCATTATTATTATTATTAATATTGGTACTATTGCACTGTAATATTAATATTGGTATTATTGGGGTTATTTCACTGTAATATTATTAATATTGGTATTATTGTATTATTGAAAATTAATATTATTATTAATATTGGTATTATTGTTATTGCACTGTAATATTAATATTGGTATTATTGCACATTAGTATTATTATTAATATTGGTATTATTATTGCACTGTAATATTAATATTAATATTGGTATTATTGCACTGTAATATTATTAATATTAGTATTGTTTTTATTACACTGTAATATTATTATTAATATTGGTATTATTGTATTATTGCACATTAGTATTATTAATAATATTGGTATTATTGTTATTGCACTGTAATATTAATATTAATATTGGTATTGGTATTATTGCACTGTAATATTATTAATACTAGTATTGTTATTCTTACACTGTAATATTAATAATACTGGTATTATTGGGGTTATTGCACTGTAATATTATTAATATTGGCATTATTGCATTGTAATGTTATTATTACTATTGGTATTATTGTATTATTGCACTGTAGTATTATTATTAATATTGGTATTATTGTTATTGCACTGTAATATTAATATTAATATTGGTATTATTGCACTGTAATATTATTAATATTAGTATTGTTATTCTTACACTATAATATTAATAATACTGGTATTATTGGGGTTATTGCACTGTAATATTATTAATATTGGCATTATTGCATTGTAATGTTATTATTACTATTGGTATTATTGTATTATTGCACTGTAGTATTATTATTAATATTGGTATTATTGTTATTGCACTGTAATATTAATATTAATATTGGTATTATTGCACTGTAATATTATTAATATTAGTATTGTTATTCTTACACTATAGTATTAATAATACTGGTATTATTGGGGTTATTGCACTGTAATATTATTAATATTGGCATTATTGCATTGTAATGTTATTATTACTATTGGTATTATTGTATTATTGCACTGTAGTATTATTATTAATATTGGTATTATTGTTATTTCACTGTAATATTAATATTAATATTGGTATTATTGCACTGTAATATTATTAATACTAGTATTGTTATTCTTACACTGTAATATTATTAATACTGGTATTATTGAGGTTATTGCACTGTAATATTATTAATATTGGCATTATTGCATTGTAATGTTATTATTACTATTGGTATTATTGTATTATTGCACTGTAGTATTATTAATATTGGTATTATTGCACTATATTATTAATATTGGCATTATTGGTGTTATTTCACTGTAATATTATTAATATTGGTATTGGTATTATTGCCAATATAATATTATTGTAATATTATTATAAATATTGGTATTATTGTATTGCACTTTAGTATTATTATTAATATTGGTATTGTTATTATTACACTGTAATATTATTATTAATATTGGCATTATTGCACTGTAAAATTTATATTGGTATTATTGCACATTGGTGTTATTATTAATATTGGTATTGTTATTGCACTGCAATATTAATATTAATATTGGCATTATTGCACTGTAATATTATTGATATTGCTATTGTTATTATTATTACACTGTAATATTATTATTACACTGTAATATTATTATTAATATTGGCATTATTGTATTATTGCACATTAGTGTTATTATTAATATTGATATTATTGCTATTGCACTGCAATATTAATATTAGTATTGGTATTATTTCACTGTAATATTATTAATATTGGTATTATTATTACACTGTAATATTATTAATATTGGCATTATTGCACTGTAATATTAATATTGGTATTATTGGTGTTATTGCACTGTAATATTATTAATATTGTTATTATTGTATTATCACACCTGTAGTATTATTATTAATATTGGTATTGTTGTTATTGCACTGTAATATTAATATTAATATTATTGAACTGTAATATTATTAATATTGGTGTTAGTGTTATTATTGAATTGTAATATTAATATTGGTATTATTGGTATTATTGCACTGTAACATTATTAATATTGGTATTATTGCACTGTAATAGCCTATTGTTGCTGTTGTTGTTATTATCACTATATTCTAGAATGAATTGAACTGCCTTGGCTCAAAGCTATGAAATCCTGGGAGTTGTAGTTTTCCTAAGGGCGCAATTGCACCGTCGAAGGGACGCAGTTTGGCAGTCATAGAATCCTAGAATCCTAGAGTTGGAAGAGATCTGGTGGGCCATCATCCAGTTCAACCCCATTCTGCCAAGAAGCAGGAAAATCACATTCAAAGCATCCTTGACAGATGGCCATCCAGCCTCTGTTTCAAAGCTTCCAAAGAAGGAGCCTCCACCACACTCTGGAGCAGAGAGTTCCACTGCTGAACAGCTCTCACAGTCATGAAGTTCTTCCTAATGTTCAGGTGGAATTTCCTTTCCTGTATTAAAACCATTTCTCCATTGCATCCTAGTCTAACTATGGAGACAATCCACCAGCAGATGGCGTCCGAGAGCCATATTAATCTGAATGCAAAGCCCAGGAGTCAAACAGAGAAAGGAATGGGAAATGTGGAAGGGGGAAACCCTCCAAAAGGTTGACCTCTAAGGGACTGACCCTACTGACCAAGAAAGACCTTTTGGAGGGGAGGTCCCTTTAGGCCAGAAGGGTCAGTCCCCAAGAAGTCAAACCTTTGGAGGGAATTATTATTATTCTGCTATTGGGCATAATAATAATAATCTGTATAAATAAAAATGTAATGTTCGTTTGTGGGATTAGCGTAACTCAAAGACCACTGGGGGAATTGACACCAAATTTGGACACAAGACACAGATCAGGCCAATGAGTGACCATCACTCATAATAACACTAAAAAACACAGCAGAAGGGACTTAAAAAACAAAACAAAAAAAACCCCAAAATTACAACGCATGTGCAAAACCACATATATATACACAAACACACATATATGCATATACACACATAAAAAACATACACAGAAAGGGGGAAGGAATGAAGGAGGGAGGGAGGAGAGAAGGAAGGAAGGAAGGAAAGAAGGGTAGAGAAGGAAAAGTGTTCCTGCCATACATCAAGGGAACCACTGATCGCATAGGGAAGCTGATGAGGAAACACAACATACAAACAATCTACAAACCCACCAAGAAAATCCAACAAATGCTCCGTTCAGCAAAGGACAAGAGGGATCCTCTCACCTCTGCAGGAGTCTACCATTGTATACCATGCAGCTGTGGACAAGAAGTCTCCATAGGGACCACCAAACGCAGCATTGCCCAGACACGCATCAAGGAACATAGAAGGCACTGCAGACTCCTTCAACCAGAGAAGTCAGCCATAGCAGAGCACCTGATGAACCAACCTGGACACAGCATATTATTTGAGAACACAGAAATGCTGGATCACACCAACAACCACCATGTCAGGCTACACAGAGAAGCCATTGAAATCCACAAGAAGCATGTGGACAATTTCAACAAAAAGGAAGAGACCATGAAGATGAACAAAATCTGGCTACCAGTATTAAAAAACTCAAAAATTACAACAGCAAAACAGCAGAGAGGAAACAACCAGGCACTGCTTAACACCTCTCAACATAAGATTTTCCCAGGCTCAGCCAGGCCTTCAAATGCTAATGAAGGTGGTCAGTTGAAACATTCACACCTAGCTCCAGCAGAGAAGAGCTCTTTGCCCCACCCCAGCCATTCCACAGATATATAAACCCATTGTCCTAATTCCAACAGACCTCACTACCTCTGAGGATGCTTGCCATAGATGCAGGCGAAACGTCAGGAGAGAATGCCTCTAGAACATGGCCCTATAGCCCGAGAAAACCCACAAGAACCTAGTGATTCTAGCCATGAAAGCCTTCGATAATACAAATAAAAATATATTATTATGTTTCTTTATACCCTGCCTTTCTCACCACTAAAAGCGGCTTGCATTAAAAGCATCTCCATACCATTAAACATCGAGTACTATGCATACGTTGAAACAGAATTAAATCTCATGGGTATTCTTTAAAACATCGGTTTAAATCCATGAAAACATAGGGAGCAAGCAAGGAAAAGGCTTGTGTGTGTGTGTGTCAGTGTGCATTTGAAACCCATGTCCCTTTCCATGTGCCTATGAAGGGGGGATCCGTGGAAGCGCATGCCATGCTCCCCCCTTAGCGACCCACTGGGGCCTCCTCCCAGGAAGGCATGTAAACAAACATCCCAAACCCAGAGGGGCCTCCAGCGGTTTTATGTAAGCGGCAGGACTTCCAGGCGAAGGAGCAGGCGCAGGCGGATGCCAGGCCTTGCCAGGAATGCAATGCGGGCCATGCGCCAAACCTAGAAGCTCCCTGTGTGCAAGTATGCGCCTTGGAAGGGCCAAGGAACCGCCTGGGTGGCCGGAAAGGGCCGCCAGCCAGGGGGGGAAAGGGGGCAAGCCAGGCCAATGGGCTCGGCAGGTAGAATCCTAAGGCTGGAAGGGACCCCCAGAGGCCATCCAGTCCAACCTCTTTCTCCCATAAACGAAGGCACCATCCGATCCCTCCAGACAGATGGATACCCAAACTCTTACTTGACTTGACGAGCCTCCCTAGATATGATTGTGAAAGGTTATCTAGACAGATAAGACAGAGATAATAGATGTATCGAAACCATAGGTGTGGAAAGGGACCCCCAAGGGCCATCCAGTCCAACCTCTTTCTCCCATAAAGGAAGGCACCATCTGATCCCTCCAGACTGATGGCCACCCAAACTCTTACTTTATTTGACGAGCTTCCCTAGATATGATTGTGAAAGGTTATCTAGATAGATAAGAGAGATATAATAGATGTATCAGAACCATAGGTGTGGAAAGGGACCCCCAAGGGCCATCCAGTCCAACCCTTTGGCCAGGAAAGAAGGCAGCAATGACCCTTCCTGACAGATGGCCATCCAGCCTCTGCTTAAAGACCTCCAATGAAGGAGACTCCGAGGCATTATATTCTACTCACCAAAAGTGCATCTACACTGTAAAATTAATGCAGTTTGACTGCCATGGCTCCCTTAACTGTCTTTGTTTCCATATATATTTCCATATATATATATATACATACACACACACACACACACTAGCCGTTCCCTGCCACGCGTTGCTGTGGCCCAGTCTGTATATATGTGTTTTGTGTGTGTGTATATATGTGTTTATATATTTGTGTATCTTTGTATATGTGTGTTTGCGTGTATGTATGTATGTATGTATGTGTGTGTGTGTATGTATATATATATATATATATATATATATATATATATATAAAAATGTGGGTGCATATATGTGTGTATATATTTGTGTGTTTATATGGGTATATGTATATTGTGTATATGTGTATGCTTGTCTATATGCATATTTGTGTATATATATGTATGTATGTGTATATGCATTTATGTGTGCATGTGTATATTTCTGTGTGCATGTGTATATGAATATACGTGTGTGTATGTAGATGTATGTGTGGGTATATTTGTGTGTGCTTGGATATATATATACATATGTGTATGTATGCGTGTTTATATGTACATATGTGTGTGTGTGTGTGTGTATATATATATATATGGTGTATTTTTGGAGTTTTTAAGTCTGTTCTGCTGGTTGTTTCTGTTGTTGTTTTTAATTTTAGGGGTGATGAACACTCATTGGTCTGTTCGGGGTGTACTGTCCAACATTACATTTTTATTTATATAGATATATACATACACACTTATACATATACACACATATACGCACACATACATATAATATACACACACATATATACACACATATACACACACCCACATACATATACACACACACATATACATACACATACACACACATACGTATACATAAGCACATATATACACACACCCGCATACATACATACACACACACATACATACATACACACATGTTGTGTGTGTTTGAATGACAACCGGTGAGTAACAGTAGCTGGTGTGTAAATACACAACAGTTAATGACATCCCCGGGTCTTGATCTGGAAGACGACGGCTCCGTTGCTATGATCTCCCTCTGGCAAAGACGCCCCTGTTGGCCTCAGTTCTTCCATCCATAAAATGGGAATAGTGACGGGTCCGTATTGTGTTTTTATAGCACTTCGATGCCGTTTTAAGTGTCTTGGTTCCAACCTATGGGATCCAGGGGTCTGCTGGGGCACTTCTAGTTCAATATGTGGGGATCAAAGAATGGGAGTCTCTAGTGGAAAGTAATTTTGTCTTGCATTGACACTGCAGACCTGGAGAGTTCATAACATCCGGGAAAGAAAGGAAAAGGAAGAAGAGGGAAAGGAATAATAGAAAAAGGGAAAGGAAATGGAAGCATAGGGAAGGGAAAAGGAAGAAGCTGGAAAGGAAAAACAGAAAGGAAAAGGAGGAAGAAGAATAGGAAAGAAAGGAAGAGGAAAAGGGGTGAAAAAGAAGAGGAAGGAAAGGAAGAAGAGGAAAGAAAAGAATAGAAAAGAAAGGAAGAGGAAAAGGGGTGAAAAAGAAGAGGAAGGAAAGGAAGAAGAGGAAGGAAAAGAATAGGAAAGAAAGGAAGAGGAAAATAGGGGTGAAAAAGAAGAGGAAGAAAAGAAAGAAGAGGAAGAGGAAGGAAAAGAATAGAAAAAAGGAAGAGGAAAAGAGGGGTGATAAAGAAGAGGAAGGAAAGGAAGAAGAGGAAGGAAAAGAATAGGAAGGAAAAGAAGGGGAAAATAGGGATAAAAAGAAGAGGAAGGAAAGAAAGAAAGAAGAGGAAGAGGAAGGAAAAGAATAGGAAGGAAAGGAAGAGGAAAATAGGGATAAAAAGAAGAGGAAGGAAAGAAAGAAAGAAAGAAGAGGAAGAGGAAGGAAAAGAATAGAAAAAAGGAAGAGGAAAAGAGGGGTGAAAAAGAAGAGGAAGGAAAGGAAGAAGAGGAAGGAAAAGAATAGGAAGGAAAGGAAGAGGAAAATAGGGATAAAAAGAAGAGGAAGGAAAGAAAGAAAGAAAGAAGAAGAGGAAGGAAAAGAATAGAAAAAAGGAAGAGGAAAAGAGGGGTGAAAAAGAAGAGGAAGGAAAGGAAGAAGAGGAAGGAAAAGAATAGGAAGGAAAGGAAGAGGAAAATGGGGATAAAAAGAAGAGGAGGGAAAGAAAGAAAGAGGAAGGAAAAGAATAGAAAAAAAGGAAGAGGAAAAGAGGGGTGAAAAAGAAGAGGAAGGAAAGGAAGAAGAGGAAGGAAAAGAATAGGAAGGAAATTAAGAGGAAAAGAGGGGTGAAAAGAGGAAGGAAAGGAAGAAGAGGAAGAGGAAGGAAAAGAATAGAAAAAAGGAAGAGGAAAAGAGGGGTGAAAAGAGGAAGGAAAGGAAGAAGTGCAAGAGAGAAGGAAAAGAAGAAGCAGAAGAGGAAAGAAAAGGAAGGAGAGGAAGAAGTGGAAGAGGAAGGAAAAGAGGAAGGAAAGGAAGAAGATGCAGAAGAAGAGAGACAATAGGAAGAAAAGGAAGAGCAAGAAGAAAAAAGAGAGATGAAGGAGAAGAGGTGAAGAAAGGGAAGAAGATAACCATAATGATAAGAGCAACTGTGGGGTGACCTCTAACCTCCTTCCTGGGTCTCCCCTTTCCTCTGCTGTTTGGAGTCCCAGTTTCCAACACACATCCCAAAACACACAGACCCAAATACCCACACTCTTCCCCATGCGCTGCCCCCATTCCCAGGCTCCCGCCACCGCCGGCAGCCACAGTTTTTCAGGCGCAAAACACACCCGCCGTCCCTTAGCAACGGGTTTCGGCCTCCAATCCTGGGCTGTTGTTATTTACCGAGGCCTTGGGCCAAGTTCCTTGGGAAGTGCGCCAGAAGCCACAGCTGAGGAGGGAGAGGCCGCCCCTTGGCTGCCGGCAGGGCCTGGCACGCAAGGCAGCGCATTGGCGCGCACTGGAGCCACCTTCGGCACACTTTCCCCCGCCTTGGCACACTCCCCCACATATTGCAGACCCCTCCACTGATTCCACAACACACAGTCACGCGTAGATCCATGCAAGGGAAAGATGCAAGGCGCATAGGTGCTCATGCGCATGCATAGCCACACATGCACATAATTATTGTAGATTTTCTTTCCCTGCCAAAACTCCAGTCTTAACCACTAATCCTCTTGTTGGCACACTCACCCACATATTGCAGACCCCTCCACTGATTCCACAACACACAGTCACGCGTAGATCCATGCAAGGGAAAGATGCAAGGCGCATAGGTGCTCATGTGCGTGCATAGCCACAAATGCACATAATTATAGTAGATTTTCTTTCCCTGCCAAAACTCCAGTCTTAACCCCTAACCCTCTCCTTGGCACACTCTCACACCTATTGTGGATCCCTCCACTGATTCCACAACACACAGTCATGCATAGGTCCATGCAAGGGAAATATGCAAGGCGTATAGGTGCTCATGCACACACATAGCCACACATGGACATAATTATTGTAGATTTTCTTTCCCTCCCAAAACTCCACTCCTATCACCCTCCTTGGCACACTCACACATATATTGCGGACCCCTCCACTGATTCCACAACACACAGTCATGCGTAGATCCATGCAAAGAAAATATGCAAGGCGCATAGGTGCTCATGCGTGCACATAGCCACACATGCACATAATTTTTGTGGATTTTCTTTCCCAAAACTCCAGTCTTAACCCCTAACCCCCTACTTGGCACACTCACACACATATTGCGGATCTCTCCACTGATTCCACAAAACACAGTCATGCGTAGATCCATGCAAGGGAAAGATGCAAGGCGCATAGGTGCTCATTTGCGCACATAGCCACACATGCACATAATTATTGTAGATTTCCTTTCCCTGCCAAAACTATTCTGCAACACACAATCACGCACAGACCCATGCAAAGAAAACATGCAAGGCACATAAGCACTCATGCGCATGCATAGCCACACACACACATAATTATTGTGGATTTTCTTTCCTTCCCAAAACTCCACTCCTATCACCCTCCCTGGCACACTCACACACATATTGTGAACCCCTCCATTAATTCTGCAACACAGAGATCCATGCAAGGAAAATATGCAAGGTGCATGGGTACTCGTGCGTGCGCATAGACATGCATACACAGAATTATTGTGGATTTTCTTTCCCTCCCAAAACTATTCTGTAATACACAATTACACATAGATCCATGCAAGAAAAATATGCAAGGCGCATAGGTACTCATGCGCACACGTAGCCACACATACACATAATTATTCTGGATTTACTTTCCCTCCCAAAGCTCCAGTCCTAACCCCCTTCTTGGCACACTCACACACACATTACGAATCCCACCATTAATTCTGCAACATACAGATCTATGCAAGGAAAATATGCAAGGTGCATGGGTGCTCATGTGTGCGCATAGACATGCATACACAGAATTATTGTGGATTTTCTTTCCCTCCCAAAACTCTTGTCCTATTCCCCTCCTTGGCACATTCACACACATATTACGAACACTTCCATTAATTCTGCAACATCCATGCACGGAAAATGTGCAAGGTGCATAGGGGCTCATGTGTGTGCATAGACACAAATGCACAGAATTAATGTGGATTTTCTTTCCCTCCCAAAACTATTCTGCAACAAACAATTAAACATAGATGCAGGCAAGGAAGACATGCAAGGTGCATAGATACTCATGCACATGCATAACCACACATGCACATGATTATTGTGGATTTTCTTTCCCTCCCCAGACTATTCTGCAACACATAAATCCATATAAAGAAAATATGCAAGGCACATAATCACTCATGCGCACGCATAGCCACGTATGTACATGATGATTGTGAATTTTCTTTCCCTCCCAAAACTGTTCTGCAACACACAATTACCTATAAATCCATACAAGGAAAATATGCAAGGCACATAATCACTTATGTGCGCGCATAGCCATGCATATACAAAATCATTGTGAATTTTCTTTCTCTCCCAAAACTGTTCTGCAACACACAATTACCCATAAAACCATACAAGGAAAATATGCAAGGCACATAATCACTCATGCGCATGCATAGCCACGCATGTACATTATTATTGTGAATTTTCTTTCCCTCCCCAGACTATTCTGCAACACACAATTACCCATAAATCAATACCAGGAAAAGATGCAAGGCGCATAATCACTTATGCACGCACATAGCCACACATATACATGATCATTGTGAATGTTCTTTCCCTCCAAAAACTGTTCTGCAACACACAACCACACAAAGAAATCCCTGCAAGAAAAATATTCTAGGTGCATAGACACTCGTGAATAGGCACAGACACACGTACACATAATACTATGTCACATGGTTATCTGTTTCTGGGTTATAAATGTCATTTCCTAATTAGTTCTGTCATAAAAACATGGAAGGAGCTGATTAAACTGCAAAAACATTGTATTGTCGAAGACTTTCATGGCTGGAATCACTGGGTTGTTGTAGGGTTTTTCGGGCTATAGGGCCATGTTCTAGAGGCATTCTCTCCTGTCGTTTCGCCTGCATCTATGGCAAGCATCCTCAGAGGTAGTGAGGTCTGTTGGAACTAGGAAAAGGGATTTATATATCTGTGGAATGACCAGGGTGGGACAAAGGACTCTTGTCTGATGGAGCTAGGTGTGAATGTCTCAACTGACCACCTTGGTTAGCATATAATGTCCTGACAGTGCCTGGAGCAATCTTTTGTTGAGAGGTGATTAGATGTCCTTGTTTGTTTCCTCTCTGTTGTTGTGCTGTTGTAATTTTAGAGTTTTTTAAATACTGGTAGCCAGATTTTGTTCATTTTCTAGGTTTCCTCCTTTCTGTTGAAATGGTCCACATGTTTGTGGATTTCAATGGCTTCTCTGTGTAGTCTGACATGGTGGTTGTTGGTGTGGTCCAGCATTTCTGTGTTCTCCAATAATATGCTGTGTCCAGGTTGGTTCCTCAGGTGCTCTGCTATGGCTAACATCTAATCCCCTCTCAACAAAAGATTGCCCCAGGCACTAATAAGCCACACCAAACAACTGCCAGGCCATCAAATGCTAATCAAGGTGATCAGTTGAAACATTCACACCTAGTATTGTCGAAGGCTTTCATGGCTGGAATCACTAGGTTCTTGTGGGTTTTTTCAGGCTATAGGGCCATGTTCTAGAGGCATTTTCTCCTGACGTTTTGCCTGCATCTATGGCAAGCATCCTCACTACCTCTGAGGATGCTTGCCATAGATGCAGGTGAAACATCAGGAGAGAATGCCTCTAGAACATAGCCATATAGCCTGAAAAAACCCAAAAGAACCTATTCACACCTAGCTCCAGAAGACAAGAGTCCTTTGTCCCACCCTTGTCATTCCACAGGTATATAAACCCATTTTTCTACTTCCAACAGACCTCACTACCTCTGAGGATGCTTGCGATAGATACAGGCGAAATGTCAGGAGAGAATGCCTCGACCAGTGTTTCTCAACCTGGGGGTCAGGACCCCTGAGGGGGTCGCGAAGGGGTGTCAGAGGGGTCGCCAAAGACCATCAGAAAACACAGTATTTTCTGTTGGTCATGGGGGTTCTGTGTGGGAAGTTTGGCCCACTTCTATCATTGTTGGGGTTCAGAACGCTCCTTGATTGTAGGTGAACTATAAATCCCAGTATTTACAACTCCCAAATGTCAAAGTCTATTTTCCCCAAACCCCATCAGTGTTCACATTTGGGCATATTGAGTATCTATGCCAAGTTTGGTCCAGATCCATCATTGTTTGAGCCCAGAGTGCTCTCTGGATGGAGGCGAACTACAACTCCCAAACTCAAGGTCAATGCCAACCAAACCCTTCCAGTATTTTCTGTTGATCATGGGAGTTCTGTGTGCCAACTTTGGCTCAATTCCATTGTTGGTGGGGTTCAGAATGCTCTTTGTTTACATGTTAACTATAAATCCCAGCAACTACATCTCCCAAATGACAGAAGCAATTTCCCCGCCAACCCCACCAGTATTCAAATTTGTGCCAAATTTGCTCCAGTGAATGAAAATACATCCTGCAGATCATTATTTACATGGCGATTCATAATGTCATGTTTATGGTTGGGGGTCACCACAACATGAGGAACTGTATTAAGGGGTCGCGGCATTAGGAAGGTTGAGAACCACTGCTCTAGACCATGGCCATATAGCCCGAAAAACCCTACAACAACCCTGCAAAAACATCATTTTTGCAGGACATCCTGCAGCACATTTTGCTTTCGTTTTCCAATAAATCTCTCATCATCGGGTCTAAACGAATTCAACGTAGTTTGTGCCACAAAAACCAAGTTTCTGGAGGAGAACAACTACTTTCAAAGTCAACACCACACACTTAAACAGGAAGTAACGCTTTCAAACCTGGAACAGAACATTGTTCAAATCTGGCTACGCAGTGCCATTGTTGTGGATTTCCTTTCCCTCCCCAAACTCCAGTTCCATTCAAGCAGCTCCGGTTTACACATCAGCTGTGACTATTGGCCTTAGACATAGAGAGCCCCACAATTACACACAGTTTAGTCACATCATGGTTTGACACATATTTCCCCCCGTTCGCCGGCTGACACATCTCTCTCCCCCACTTCACCCCAGATGCTGAGCATTGTGCGTTCGAAGTGAAACCGATATGTGCATGATGTTCCCTTGCACACATATGCCCACATTGGTGCATCATAAAGTATGTGCATGACATACCGAATAATAGAATCCTCAAAAGAGACCCCCAAAGGCCATCCAGTCCAACCCTCTTCTGTCATGATGCATAATGCAAGCCCTCCCGACAGATGGCCATATTGAAGGCGCAGAGCAAGCAAGTGCCAGGTGCCATAGGCTCTATTTCAGTCAAGGACATTTGAGTTTCCCTTCCCTGCAAAATTCTATGTATCATAGAAACATAGAACCCTAGAGTTGTAAGAGACCTCCTGGGCCATCATCCAGTCCAACCTCATTCTGCCAAGAAGCAGGAATATTGCATTCAAAGCACCCCTGACAGATGGCCATCCAGCTTCTGTTTAAAAGCTTCCAAATAAGGAGCCTCCACCACACTCCGGGGCAGAGAGTTCCACTGCTGAACGGCTCTCACAGTCAGGAAGTTCTTCCACATGTTCAGATGGAATCTCCTTTCTTGCAGTTTGAAGCCATTGTTCCTTGTCCTAAAACAAGCTTGCTCCCTCCTCCCTGTAACTTCCTCTCACATATTTATACATGGCTATCATATCTCCTCTCAGCCTTCTCTTCTTCAGGCTAAACATGCTCAGCTCCTTAAGCCGCTCCTCATAGGGCTTATATTCGGGTCGGCTTATACTTGAGTATATACAGCATGTGGGAAAGTGAATAGTGGTAGTTAAAGAGCACATTCTAAGGAATTTTTTTTCTGCATTTGATTTATTAAAATATTCCCATCCAAACCAAAGTAACGAAGGTGGAGGCATTACTTTTCATTCAACCCTCGTATTATTATTCCAGGGCCAGAGAAGCTGATGGCGGAAACAGAAGAACGGCCTGCCTCAGGGGAGCGTGCTTGCTCCATCCATGTTCAACATCTACACAAATGACCAGCCACTGCCAGAAGGGACAGAGAGTTTCATCTATGCTGACGATCGTGCCATTACTGCTCAAGTAGGGAGCTTTGAGATGGTAGATCCGAAGCTCTCCGAAGCTCTAGGTGCTCTTGCTGCCTATTACAGGGAAAACCAGCTGATCCCTAATCCACCTAAAACACAGACATGTGCCTTTCACCTTAAGAACAGACAAGCATCCAGAGCTCTGAGGATTATTACCTGGGAAGGAATCCCACTGGAGCATTGCAGCGCACCCAAATACCTGGGAGTCACTCTGGACCGTGCTCTGACCTACAAGAAGCACTGCCTGAACATCAAGCAAAATGTGGGTGCTAGGAACAATATCATATGAAAGATGACTGGCACAACCTGGGGATCACAACCAGACACAGTGAAGACATCTGCCCTTGCGCTGTGCTGCTCTGCTGCTGAGTATGCATGCCCAGTGTGGAACACATCTCACCACGCTCAAACAGTGGCTCTGAATGAGACATGCCGCATTATCACGGGGTGTCTGTGCCCCACACCACTGGAGAAATTACACTGCTTAGCCGGTATTGCACCACCTGACATCCGCCGGGAAGTAGCAGCGAATAGTGAAAGGACCAAGGCAGAAACATCTCCAGCTCATCCCTTGTTTGGGTATCAGCCAGCACGTCAACGAAATAGTTTTCTAAGATCTACAGAGACACTCGCTGGAACACCTCAGCAAGCGAGAGTCCAAAAGTGGCAGGCTCAAACCCAGAACCTGATACCAAATGAGAGACTCCCCCTGGGCACACAGAAGACTGGGTGACTTGGAAGGCGCTGAACAGACTGCGCTCTGGCACCACGAGATGCAGAGCCAACCTTCAGAAATGGGGCTACAGGGTGGAGTCCACAGCATGCGAGTGGGGAGAAGAGCAAACCACTGACCACCTGCTGCAATGCAACCTGAGCCCTGCCACATGATACACAAGGGAGGACCTTCTTGCGGCAACACCAGAGGCACTCCAAGGGGCCAGATAATGGTCAAAGGACATTTAGTCAACTACCAAACTCACAAATTTTGTATTTTGTCTTTTTGTTTGTTTTGTTCTGTTAGAAATGTAATACAATTGTCTGGTTGCTCCTGACACGACAAATAAATATTATTATTATTACCCAAGACACCTCACTACCTCTGAGGATGCTTGCCAAAGTGCAGGCGAAATGTCAGGAGAGAATGCCTCTAGACCATGGCCATACAGCCTGAAAAAACCTACAACAACCCATTATTATTATTATTTATTATGCTTGTTATTATATATTATTATATTATATATTATTATATATAATAGTATTATATATATCATACTATATATATATGTTATTATACATCGTATTATATATTATTATTTATTTATTATTATTATGCTTGTCGCCAGAGGCGACTCAAGGCGGTTTTATATCTATATAAATATTATCTATATGAAATTATTTATATCCCATTTTTCTCTCCACAAAGGAGATTCAAAGCAGCTTACATGAAAAAAAGCAATTCACTTTTAAAATATACAAATATTAAAACAAATATATAAATATGAAAAAAAAATGGCCGGCGATCTCAATAATGCAGCATGACTCTTCTCCAAATCCTTAATAAACTACACAGAGAAGTCATTGAAATCCACAAGAGGCATGTGCACAATTTCAACAGAAAGGAGGAAACCCAGAATATCAACAAAATCTGGCTATCAGTATTAAAAAAACTCCAAAATTACAACAGCAAAACAACAGAGAGGAAACAAACAAGGACATCTAATCACCTCTCAACAAAAGTTTGCCCCAGGCACTGCCAGGCCATTATATGCTAATCAAGGTGGTCAGTTCCCACCTAGCTCCAGCAGACAAGAGTCCTTTGTCCCACCCTGGTCATTCCACCTCAGAGGTAGTGAGGTCTGTTGGAACTAGGAAAGTGGGTTTATATATCTGTGGAATGACCAGGGTGGGACAAAGGACTCTTGTCTGCTGGAGCTAGGTGTGAATGTTTCAACTGACCACTTTGATTAGCATTTGATGGCCTGACAGTGCCTGGGGCAATCTTTTGTTGAGAGGTGATTAGATGCTAATCAAGGTGGTCAGTTGAAACATTCCCACCTAGCTCCAGCAGACAAGAGCCCTTTGTCCCACCCTGGTCATTCCACCTCAGAGGTAGTGAGGTCTGTTGGAACAAGGAAAAAGGGTTTATATATCTGTGGAATAATGACCAGGGTGGGACAAAGAACTCTTGTCTGCTGGAGCTAGGTGTGAATGCTTCAACTGACCACCTTAATTAGTGGGTTGCTGTAGGTCTATGGCAAGCATCCTCAGAGGTAGTGAGGTCTGTTGGAAGTAGGAAAAAGGGTTTATATATCTGTGGAATAACCAGGGTGGGACAAAGGACTCTTGTCTGTTGGAGCTAGGTGTGAATGTTTCAAATGACCACCTTGATTAGCATTTGATGGCCTGACAGTGCCTGGGGCAATCTTTTGTTGAGAGGTGATTAGATGCTAATCAAGGTGGTCAGTTGAAACATTCCCACCTAGCTCCAGCAGACAAGAGCCCTTTGTCCCACCCTGGTCATTCCACCTCAGAGGTAGTGAGGTCTGTTGGAACAAGGAAAAAGGGTTTATATATCTGTGGAATAATGACCAGGGTGGGACAAAGAACTCTTGTCTGCTGGAGCTAGGTGTGAATGCTTCAACTGACCACCTTAATTAGTGGGTTGCTGTAGGTCTATGGCAAGCATCCTCAGAGGTAGTGAGGTCTGTTGGAAGTAGGAAAAAGGGTTTATATATCTGTGGAATAACCAGGGTGGGACAAAGGACTCTTCTCTGCTGGAGCTAGGTGTGAATGTTTCAAATGACCACCTTGATTAGCATATAATGGCCTGACCATGCTTGGAGCAAACTTTTGTTGAGAGGTGATTAGATGCTAATGAAGGTGGTCAGTTGAAACATTCCCACCTAGATCCAGCAGACAAGAGTCCTTTGTCCCACCCTGGTCATTCCACAGATATATAAACCCATTTTCCTAGTTCCAACCGACCTCACAACCTCTGAGGATGCTTGCCATAGATGCAGGCGAAACATCAGGAGAGAATGCCTCTAGAACATGGCCATATAGCCCGAAAAAACCTACAACAACCCAAACAAGAAACACCACCTATTTATTTCTCTTTTAAGTTTCATGGATGCTTCAGTATTGGATTCCAGAAGGGGGTGGACTAGATGACCTTTTGGGACCCCTTCCCAACTTCTCCCATTCTGAGGGTAATTTACTATTGCAATATTCAGGCCCTGGGGAGACCCCAAAATCTATTTCCGGGCACTGTTTTGTAATTAGCCCTACCCCCCTCCAATTCCCCAAAATAATATCTCCCCGAGCGACAGCACCTCCCCCTTTTTCGAGGCCGCCGCGCCAAGCGCCAGCGGCCTACTGACTCCGCCTCTGTGGGTTGAGGCTTGTGTTGTGAAGGGCAAGCTCCGCCCCCTCGCGCCGTCGTCAAGGAGAGCGGCGGCGTCGTTGCCGGGCAACGTCAACAAACCGAACACGGGGCCCCGGCGTGCTGACGCAAGCGCGCGGAGGGGAGGGGGGGAAAGAATGGAACGCCGTTGCCAGGGGCGACGGGAGGGTTGTTTGTCCTCGGCCCGGGACTGCCAGTCACGTGACCGCGCGGAAATGGAACCCGCGGGAAAAATAATAATAATAATAATGAAGAGACAGAAGCTTCGGGAAGTTACTTTTTTTGGTGGTGGGAACCATTTGGGGTTGCTGGCAGAACAGTAACTTTCCCCCCTTTTAAGTAACGAAGGGACCAGAGTTTGGAAAAGTTACTTTTTTTGGAGATCATTACTAGCAGAACAGTAGCTTTTCCCAATTAAGAAGGAACCAGAGTTTGGAAAAGTTACTTTTTTGGAGATCATTAGGAGGTACTGGCAGAACAGTAACTTTTCCCAACTAAGTAAAGGAGGGAGCTGGATTTGGAAAAGTTACTTTTTGGGGACCATTTGGAGCTACTGGCAGAACAGTAACTTTTCACAACTAAGTAAAGAAGGGAGCTGGATTTGGAAAAGTTACCTTTTTGGGGACCATTTGGAGTTAGTAGCACAACAGTAACTTTTCCCAACTAAGTCACGAAGGGGGCTAAATTTGGAAAAGTTACTTTTTTGGAAAGTACCAGTAATTAATTTGTAGCTCATCAAAGAAGGACTGACGCTAGAAAAGTTACTTTTTTGGAGATCATTACTTGCAGAACAGTAGCTTTTCCCAATTAAGAAGGGACCAGAGTTTGGAAAAGTTACTTTTTTGGAGAACATTACTGGCAAAACAGTAGCTTTTCCCAATTAAGAAGGGACCAGAGTTTGGAAAAGTTACTTTATGGGGGAAATAGTTAATTTTTAGATCAGTCAAGGAGGGACTGAAGCTAGAAAAGTTACTTTTGGGGGATCATTAGGAGTTACTGGCAGAACAGTAACTATTCCCAACTAAGTAAAGAAGGGGGCTAAATTTGGAAAAGTTACTTTTTTGGAAAGTACCAGTAATCAATTTTTAGTTCATCAAAGAAGGACTGATGCTACAAAAGTTACTTTTTTGTTCAACTGGGAATTGCTGGCCAAAAAAAGGAATTTGTGTTAGGGTTAAGGTTAGAACTTGTCCTAAATTTACAAAAAAGGGATTGGAGATTTTAAAAAGTTACTTTTTGGGCAATTGCGAATTGTTGGCAAAAAAGGAACTTTCCCCAAAATTATTTTTAAAAGGAATTGGAGATTATTAAAGTTACTTTTTGGACAGTTGGGAGTTGCTGGTAAAAAGTTACTTTTCTATAGTCAAGGGAAGGATCAAAGCTTGGAAAAAGTTACATCTTTGGGTAACTGGGAGTTACTGGCCAAAAAGGTAACTTTTACAAGCTTTCCATAGAAAGAAAGTGAGTGTGGAAATGTCGTAACTTTAGTTTTGTTTTGTTTATTTACCTTTTGTAAAGGAAACTTTGGTATGAATACAAATGTATCTGTATGTATGCATGTATGTGTGTGTGTGTGTATATATATATATATATATATATGTATGTGTGTGTATGTATATATGTGTGTATGTATATAATGTGTATATGTGTGTGTACGTATGTACATAATATGTGTATATATGTGTATATGTATATAATATGTGTATATGTGTGTGTATGTATATAATATATGTGTGTATGTATATAATATGTGTATATATATATGTGTGTATGTATATAATATGTGTATATATATGTGTGTATGTATATAATATGTGTATATATGTGTGTATGTATTAATATGTGTATATATGTGTGTGTATATATGTGTGTATGTATGCATATATATATAATATGTGTATATATATGTGTGTATGTATATAATATGTGTACATATGTGTGTATGTATATAATGTGTATATATGTGTGTATGTATGTATATAATATGTGTTTATATGTGTGTATGTATATAATATGTGTATGTGTGTATATAATATGTGTACATATGTGCGTATGTGTGTGTATATATATATATATATATAATATGTGTATATGTGTGTGTATGTGTGTGTGTGTATATATATATATATAATGTGTGTGTGTTTCATGTTTAATGTTTTGGATAGTTTTCGATCTGAATTGTTTTTAATAACTTTTAAAAAATGTCTTCGGGTGCATCTACACTATTGAATTAATGCAGATTGGTACCACTTTCCCCTCCATGGCTTCATGCTATGGGATCCTGGGAGCGGTAGTTTGCACAGAGGGGGGCTGAAGACCTCGTAAAACTAAAACTTCTATGATTCCATAGTCTTCAGCCATTGCAGTTCAAGTTGGGACCAAACTGCATTCGTTCTGCAGCGCATAGAGCCGCCCTTAGTAAAACTACAACTCCCATGTTTCTATAGCATAACAAAGTAACTTTTCAGAGGCATTTAAGCCTCTGGAATGCATGTGCCCAGGCCAACATTTTGCATTTTTCTCTTCCTTATTATCCTTTTTTTTCGAACGCACCCAAATGCAATGTGAGGGATGTGCAGGGTTGGAATGGCCCTCTCTCTTGGCTGCACACTGTGTCTCCGATTGTTTTTCCTGCCCAGTTTCCTTTCCCCGTCGAAATATACATACTATACATGAGATGGAAGGAAAAGGCTGGGCAAAAGGAGGGTGGGAGAAATTAACTTGGCTTTTGGAAATTATTTTAACACCAGCGAAAGAGCTCCTGTCTGGATTATATTATTATTATTATTATTATTATTATTATTATTATTATTATTATTATATTTATTATAATATTTTACTATTATATGTATTATATATTATTATATATTATTATATTGTTATTATATTTATATTTATTGTTATTCATATCCTACTCTTTAAAAAAGTCCCAAAGCTACAGCTCAGTGCTATCGGATCATGGGATGTGTAGTTTTCCAAGGCCAAAGGATGCCAAACTACAGCTCCCAGGATTAGATAGCATTGAGCCTTTGCAGTTCAAGTAAAGCCGAACTGTATTCATTCTATTGAACCTCTATTAAACAGAGGCTGGATGGCCATCTGTCAGGGGTGATTTGAATGCAATATTCCTGCTTCTTGGCAGAATGGGGTTGGACTGGATGGCCCATGAGGTCTCTTCCAACTCTCTGATTCTATGATTCTATGATTCTATTGTGTAGAGGCGTCCTTACTGGAACTACAGCTCCCAGGATTACACAACTTTGAGCTGTGTAATTCAAGTGACTGTATTCATTCCTTAATGTAGATGCGTACTTAGTAGAACTACAAATCCTGGGATTAGTTAGCATTGAGCCATGGCAGTTCAAGCATGGCAAGTTGCATTCATTCTACATTATGGATTATTTCTACACTGGAAATGCATCCTTAGTAAAACTACAGCTCCCAGGATTAGATAGCATTGGGCCATGGCAGTTCAAGCAATGCCAAACTGCATTCATTCTACATTCTGCATTAATTCTATACTGGAAATGCGTCCTTAGTAAAACTACAGCTCCCAGGATTAGATAGCATTGAGCCATGACAGTTTAAGCAATGCCAAAATGCATTCATTCTACGGTCTGCATTCATTCTACTGTGGAAATGTGTCCTTAGTAAAACCACAGCTCCTGGGATTAGATAGCATTGAGCTGTGGTGGTTCAAGTGATGTCAAATTGCACCCTTAGTGGAACTACATCTTCCAGGATTCCGTGGCAGTTCAAACAGATCAAACCTATTTTATAGTGTTGATACACCCTTAGTAAAACTACATCTCCCAGGATTCCATGGCAGTTCGAACGGAGTCAAACTTATTCTATGATGTGTGTACACCCTTAGTAAAACTACATCTCCCAGGATTCCATGGCAGTTCAAACAGGTCATACTTATTTTATAGTGTCAATACACCCTTAATGAAACTACATCTCCCAGGATTCCATGGCAGTTCAAGCAAGGTCAAACTGTTATTCTATAGTGTTGATACACCTTTAGTAAAACTACATCTTCCATGACAGTTGAAGCAAAGTCAAACTGTTATTCTATACTGTGGATACACTCTTAGTAAAACTACATCTCCCAGAATTCCAGGGCAGTTCAAGCAAGGTCAAACTATCCTATAGTGCCGATACACCCTTATTTAAACTACATCTTCCATGACAGTTCAAGCAAAGTCAGACTGTTATTCTATAGTGTAAATACACCCTTAGTAATACTACATCTCCCAGGATTCCATGGCACTTCAAGCAAGGTCAAACTGTTATTCTATAGTGTTGATACACCTTTAGTAAAACTACATCTTCCATGACAGTTCAAGCAAAGTCAGACTGTTATTCTATAGTGTCGATACACCCTTAGTTAAACTACATCTTCCATGGCAGTTCAAATGGGGTAAAACTGTTATTCTATAGTGTCGATGCACCCTTAGTAGAACTACACCTCCCAGGATTCCATGGCAGTTCAAACGGGGTAAAACTGTTATTCTATAGTGTCGATGCACCCTTAGTTAAACTACATCTTCCATGACAATTCAAGCAGACTGTTATTCTATAGTGTCTGTACACCCTTAGTAAAACTACATCTCCCAGGATTCCATGGCAGTTCAAGCAAGGCCAAGCTGTTATCCTATAGTGTCGATGCACCCTTAGTAAAACTATACCTCCCTGGATTGGATAGCATTGACCCATGGCCGTTCAAGTGATGCCAAACACCATGAATGGATGAATGAATGAATGAATGAATGAATGAATGGAAGGTGCAGATCTGTGTCATCCTGCGAGCCGTGACTCAGCCCCAAGGAACGGAGGCTACATTTTTTGGCCGGTGACCTCCTCAGACGGGCCAAATAACAGGCCGCATGGCCAGCCGGGCTCTGAATCACCAGCTCAGGCCCCTGTCTGAGGTTGCCCTGGCCACCGTGATGGCCCCACGCCTCCTCCCAGTCTGAACTGGGATTCTCCCAGGCACTGAGTGGTGGCCAGCCTCTTCATGCGTGAGCCAAGCCGTGCTCGGAGGCGGCTGCGGGAGGCTTTTGTTTGGGCCAGGAGCAGAAGGCGGGCTGGCCTTTCCGTGTGCATCACTGCCAGCGTGACTCAGCAGCAGCGGCGGCGGCTACAAGAATAGGCGACCCATTTGGCAACCTGTCGGAAGGAGGGGGCTACTATTTTTGGCCAGGCCAAGGGTTCATCATCCCATGTTCTGTGCCATGAGGGCAGTCGGGCAACACTGGCACTGCTATGGCGCCGAGCTATGAGATCCTGGGAGTTGTAGTTTCACTAAGGGTGCATCTCCATTGTAGAATGAATGCAGTTTGATAGCATTTTCACTGCAATTGTTCCTAGTTATGAGGTGCTGGGAGTTGTAGTTTCACTAAGGGTGCATCTCCACTATAGAATGAATGCGGCTTGACACTCTTTAAACAGCCAAGTCTCCCTGCTATGAGATGCTGGGAGTTGTAGTTTCACTAAGCGTGCATCTTCACTATAGAATGAATTCGGCTTGACACTCTTTGAACTGCCAAGCCCCCCTGCATGGGATCCTGGGAGTTGTAGTTTCACTAAGGGTGCATCTCCACTATAGAATGAATGCAGTTTTGATAGTTGGGAGTTGTAGGTTCACTAAGGGTGCATCTCTACGATAGAACAAATGCAGTTTGATAGCACTTTCACTGCAGTGGTTCCTAGTTATGAGATGCTGGGAGTTGTAGTTTCACTAAGGGTGCATCTCCACTATAGAATGAATGCAGTTTTGATAGTTGGGAGTTGTAGGTTCACTAAGGGTGCATCTCTACGATAGAGCAAATGCAGTTTGATAGCACTTTCACTGCAGTGGTTCCTAGTTATGAGATGCTGGGAGTTGTAGTTTCACTAAGGGTGCATCTCCACTATAGAATGAATGCAGTTTTGATAGTTGGGAGTTGTAGGTTCACTAAGGGTGCATCTCTACGATAGAACAAATGCAGTTTGATAGCACTTTCACTGCAGTGGTTCCTAGTTATGAGATGCTGGGAGTTGTAGTTTCACTAAAGGTGCATCTCCACTATAGAATGAATGCAGTTTTGATAGTTGGGAGTTGTAGGTTCACTAAGGGTGCATCTCTACGATAGAACAAATGCAGTTTGATAGCACTTTCACTGCAGTGGTTCCTAGTTATGAGATGCTGGGAGTTGTAGTTTCACTAAAGGTGCATCTCCACTATAGAATGAATGCAGTTTTGATAGTTGGGAGTTGTAGGTTCACTAAGGGTGCATCTCTACGATAGAACAAATGCAGTTTGATAGCACTTTCACTGCAGTGGTTCCTAGTTATGAGATGCTGGGAGTTGTAGTTTCACTAAGGGTGCGTCTCCACTATAGAATGAATGCGGCCTGACACTCTTTAAAATGCCAAGTCTCCCTGCTATGGGATCCTGGGAGTTATAGGTTCACTAAGCGTGCATCTCCACTATAGAATAAACGCAGTTTGATAGCACTTTCAGTGTAATGGTTCCTAGTTATGAGATGCTGGGATTTGTAGTTTCACTAAGGGTGCGACTCCACTATAGAATGAATGCGGCCTGACACTCTTTGAACTGCAAAGTCCCTCAGCTATGAGATTCTGGAAGTTTAGGTTCACTAAGGGTGCATCTCCACGATAGAATGAATGCAGTTTGATAGCACTTTCACTGCAATGGTTCCTAGTTATGAGATGCTGGGAGTTGTAGTTTCACTAAGACTGAATCTCCACTATAGAATGAATGCGGCTTGACACTCTTTGAACTGCCAAGTCTCCCTGCTATGGGATCCTGGGAGATGTCGTTTCACTAAGGGTGCATCTCCACTATAGAATGAATTCAGTTTGATAGCTGGGGGTTGTAGGTTCACTAAGGGCGTATCTCCACTATGAAATAAATGCAGATTGACATCACGTTCACTGCAATAGTTCCTAGTTATGAGTTGCTGGGAGTTGTAGTTTCACTAAAGGTGACTCTTCACTACAGAACGAATGCAGTTTGATAGTTGGGAGATGTAATACATCTCCACTATAGAATGAATGTGGCTTGACACTCTTTGAACTGCCAAGTCTCCCTGCTATGAGATCCTGGGAGTTGCAGTTTCACTAAGTGTGCGTCTCCACTATAGAATGAATGCAACTTGACACTCTTTGAACTGCCAAGTCTCCCTGCTATGGGTTCATGGGAGTTGTAGTTTCATAAAGGTGTATCTACACTATAGAATGAATGCAGTTTGATAATTGGGAGTTGTAGTTTCACTATAGGTGCATCTCCACTATAGAATGAATGCAGTTTCATAGCACTTTTACTGCAATGGTTCCTAGTTATGAGATGCTGGGAACTGTAGTTTCACTAAAGGTGAATGAGGTTTGATAGCCGGGTATTGTAGTTTCACTAAGGGTGTGTCTCCTCTATGGAATGGATGCGACTTGACACTCTTTGAACTGCCAAGTCTCCTTGCTATGGTATCCTGGGAGTTCTAGTTTCACTAACGGTGCATCTCCATTGTAGAATGAATGCAGTTTGGTAGCTGGGAGTTGTAGTTTCACTAAGGTTGCGTCTCCACTATAGAATGAATGCGGCTTGACACTCTTTGAACTGCCAAGTCTTCTTGCTATGGGATCCTGGGAGTTGTAGTTTCACTACCCTATAGAATGAATGCAGCCTGATAGCACTTTCGCAACCATGATTCCTAGTTACGAAACGCTGGGAGTTGCAATTTCACGAAGGGTGCATTTCTATTATAGAATGAACGATGTTTGATAGCTGGAAGTTGTAATTTCACTAAGAGTGCATCTCCACTATAAAATGAATTTGACTCGACACTCTTTGAACCACCAAGTTTCTCTGCTGTGGGATCCTGGGAGTTGTAGTTTCACTAAGAGTGCATCTCTACTATAGAATGAATGCAGTTTGACACAATGTTCAGTGCCATGGCTCCGAAGTTATGGAATCCTGGGAGTCCTCTTTGACAGAGAAGGCAAACGCCCTTGGGAAACTACAACTCCCAGGATTCTATCACATTGAGCCATGGGAGATCAAAGCACTGTCCGGCGGAATTATTTTTATGGTGGAGATACACCCTATGGAACATTATGGAATTCTGGAAGTTGTAGTTCGTTCCTTATGAAACTACAAATCCCAGATTCCATAGTAGCAAGTCGTGGCAGCCCAAGTGGTGCCCAACTGCATCCATGTCGATGCGCCCTATGGAAAACGATGGAATCTTGGGAGTTGAGGTTTGTTCCTTATGAAACTACAAATCCCAGGTTCCGTAGCAGCAAGTCGTAGCAGCCCAAGTGGTGTCGATGCGCCCTATGGAAAATGATGGAATCCTGGGAGTTGTAGTTTGTTCCTTATGAAACTACAAATCCCAGGTTCCATAGTAGCAAGTTGTGGCAGCCCAAGTGGTGCCAAACTGCATCCATGTCGATGCGCCCTATGGAAAACGATGGAATCCTGGGAGTTGTAGTTCGTTCCTTATGAAACTGTAAATCCCAGGTTCCATAGCAGCAAGTCGTGGCAGCCCAAGTGGTGCCAAACTGCATCCATGTCGATGCGCCCTATGGAAAACGATGGAATCCTGTGAGTTGTAGTTTGCTGGAGACCAGCATTCCTTTGCATTGCTCAAACTGCATGCAATTCACCAATCCGTCAATGCTTCCTATGGGGATGGCGAAGCAGGTTTTACATCCGGAGGGAAGCATGGCGCACGAGTCAATGGCTTTGTGCACATTTTTGGCGTGAGTTTGCATGCGCCACCCACTTTATTCTGAGAAGCGCCCCTCTTGATGTGTCCCAAGCATTGTGGAAACTAAAGGGCTCTTTAGCGAAGGCCTACAGAGACGCATTGGGCGCAGCAATGCTGGGATGCGCAAAGCAAGGACAAGCACATCCACGCACTATTCATCCCCGTCCCTCTTTTGTGGCTGGAGCATTGCTTGTGTCACTGGCAGAGGATTTTCTCTCTCAGGTGAATGCTTTTAGTCACCAGAGAGAAGGAGGTTGCCATGCGCGCACGTGTTCATGGAGCTTGGCGCACACCCACTTAAGGTGTGTTTACACTGTAGAACTGATGCAGTTTGACACCACTTGAACTGCTATGGCTCAATGCTACGGGATCCTGGGAATAGTAGTCTGGGACGCAACATTATTATGTTTATGTTTATGTTTATGTTTATGTTTATGTTTATGTTTATGTTTATGTTTATGTTTATGTTTATGTTTATGTTTATGTTTATGTTTATGTTTATGTTTATGTCATCCTGGGAGTTGTAGTCTTATAGGATCTACTGCGTTGCATTCAATGCAATTTGATGCCCCTTGAAGTTCAATGGCTCAATGCTATGTCATCCTGGGAGTTGTAGTTTTACAGGACCTACTGTGTTGCATTCAATGCTGTTTGATGCCCCTTGAACTTCAATGGCTCTATGCTATGGGAGTTGTAGTCTTACAGGAACTACTGCATTGCATTAAATGCAGTTTGATGCCCCTTGAACTGCAGTGGCTCAATGCTATGTCATCCTGGGAGGTGTAGTCTTACAGGATCTCCTGCATTGCATTCAATGCAGTGTGATGCCCCTTGAACTGCAATGGCTCAATGCTATGTCATCCTGGGAGTTGTAGTCTTATGGGAACTACTGTTTTGCATTCAATGCAGTTGGATGCCCCTTGAACTGCAATG
Organism: Anolis sagrei; assembly: GCF_037176765.1. NCBI lineage: Eukaryota > Metazoa > Chordata > Lepidosauria > Squamata > Anolidae > Anolis > Anolis sagrei. The sequence goes on along the minus strand of NC_090035.1, from coordinate 80,628,519 downwards.
GCTCAATACTATGTCATCCTGGGAGTTGTAGTCTTATGCGAAGTAGTGTTTTGCATTCAATGCAGTTGGATGCCCCTTGAACTGCAATGGCTCAATGCTATGTCATCCTGGGAGTTGTAGTCTTATGGGAACTACTGTTTTGCATTCAATGCAGTTGGATGTCCCTTGAACTGCAATGGCTCAATACTATGTCATCCTGGGAGTTGTAGTCTCACAGGATCTACGGTGTTGCATTCAATGCAGTTGGATGCCCCTTGAACTGCAATGGCTCAATGCTATGTCATCCTGGGAGTTGTAGTCTTACGGGAACTACTGTTTTGCATTCAATGCAGTTTGATGCCCCTTGAATTGCAATGGCTCAATGCTATGTCATCCTGGGAGTTGTAGTCTTATGGGAACTACTGTTTTGCGTTCAATGCAGTTGGATGCCCCTTCAACTGCAATGGCTCAATACTATGTCATCCTGGGAGTTGTAGTCTCACAGGATCTACGGTGTTGCATTCAATGCAGTTGGATGCCCCTTGAACTGCAATGGCTCAATGCTATGTCATCCTGGGAGTTGTAGTCTTACGGGAACTACTGTTTTGCATTCAATGCGGTTGGATGCCCCTTGAACTGCAATGACTCAATGCTATGTCATCCTGGGAGTTGTAGTCTTATGCGAAGTAGTGTTTTGCATTCAGTGCAGTTGGATGCACTGAATGGCTCAAAGCTGTCATCCTGGGAGTTGTAGTCTTACAGGATCCACAGTGTTGCATTCAATGCACTTTGATGCCCCTTGAACGGCAATGACTCAATGCTATGTCATCCTGGGAGTTGTAGTCTTATGCGAAGTAGTGTTTTGCAGTCAATGCAGTTGGATGCCCCTTGAACTGCAATGGCTCAGTGCTGTCATGCTGCGAGTTGTAGTCTTACAGGTTCTACGGTGTTGCATTCAATGCGGTTTGATGCCACTTGAACTGCAATGGCTGGAGTAACACTTTTAAAAGTCCCTGTTCCGACTTACAAACAAATCCAACTTGCAGACCCTCTCTTGTTTGTAACTTGGGGACTCCCTGTATGTATATGTGTGTTGGTTTGGCGCATGAGTGAGCTTCCTTCCCAGAGTCGTAGGAACTCTCTCTCTCTTTGCTGGAGTGTTTGCATTCCTTTGGGGCCGGCTCATGACCGCAGAAAGGCTTTCTGGCAGCCGCCACAAAAGGGATCCTCCGAACCGAAGGACAGAGACACCAATAATGATAAGGTGGGGCCGGTCCATGCACAGGGCTCCAAATAGATATCAGACGAGTCCCTGCTATTCTGAGAAGCCGGTTCCCCCCTCACCGCCACACCACCCCCTGTCTGCCTGGTGCACACCAAATGGGAGACATAGACTAGACAGCTGGGTTGCCCCCTTTTCCCCTCCAACAAAGTCCTCTGCGCCCACACAAATGGAGAATGGCCACAGAAGAGGACACGCTTTGGATGCAACGAATGCCGTTTGACCCCGCTTGAACTACAGAATAAAGGGAATTGTAGTTTTGCAAGGACTTGCCAAACGTGGCAGTGTCTTACCTTGGATGCCATAGCATTGAGCCCTAAACAGTTCAGGTGGGGATAAACAACATTCATTCTACACTTTATTATTATTATTAGTCTTATTATTATTATTATTATTATTATTATTATTATTATTAGTGTAGGGTCGCCCTTAGTAAAACAATAACTCCCAGGATGCCATAGCATTGAGGCCTAATGGTTTGAGAGGGGTCAAACTACATCCATTCTACACTGTGTTGTGGTTGTTGCTACTTTGTTTATTAGTGTAGGACCGACCTTAATAAAACTACAATTCCCAGGGTGGCCTAGCATTTAGGCCTAATGGTTTGAGTGGGGTCAAACTATATCCATTCTACATTCTATTCTATGTATGACTATGTGTTAATTGTGTTATGTGTTAAATGTTTTGATACGGCCAATAGGCCAATCAATAAAACGTATCTATCTATCATTCTACACTGTATTATTATTGTTGTTGTTGCTACTATTATTAGTGTAAGTGCACCCTTAGTAAAACTACATCTCCCAGGATTTCATAGCATTAGGACCTAACGGTTTGTGTGGGGCCAAACTACATCCATTCTACATTGTATTATTATTATTATTATTATTATTATTATTATTATTATTATTATTGTGTTTATTGGTGTGCGTGTATCCTTAGTAAAACGACATCTTCCAGGATTTCATAGCATTAGGGCCTAACGGTTCAAAGAGGGGGTCAAACAACATCCATTCCACGGTGTGTTATTATTATTATTGTTATTATTGTGTTTATTAGTGTGGGTGTACCCTTAGTAAAACTATAACTCCCAGGATTCCATAGTATTGAGCCCTAATGGTTAGAGTGGTCCAAACTACATCCATTCCACAGTATTATTATTATTATTATTATTATTATTATTATTATTATTGTGTTTATTAGTGTGGGTGTACCCTTAGTAAAACTATAACTCCCAGGATTCCATAGTATTGAGCCCTAACAGTTTGAGTGGGGTTAAACTACATCCATTCTACAGTACTGTTGCTATTGTTGTTTTTATTATGCTTATTACCATAGGAGTACCCTTAGTAAAACTACAACTCCCAGGATTACATAGCATTAGGACCTAACAGTTCAAAGTGGGGTCAAACAACATCCATTCTACAGTGTGTTGTTGTTGTTGTTGTTGTGTTTATTAGTGTGGGTATACCCTTAGTAAAACTACAACTTCCAGGACTCCATAGTGTTGAGCCCTAACAGATCAAGTGGGGCGAAATTTCATCCATTCTACATTATTGTTGTTGTTGTTTTTATTATGCTTATTTCTGTAGGAACACCCTTAGTAAAACTACAACTCCCAGGGTTCCATAGCATTGAGGTACAGTTCCACCCAGATGTGAAAACCCAATTTCCCCATCCACTCAGGCGCACCTGCACTGTTTGAATGAAGTTTGGCACCACAAAGAGGATTGGGGGAGTTGTAGTTTCCCAAGGGTTCTCACAGCCTCTGCCCATGAATGCTGATGCCTAGCAAACAACAACTCCCAGGATCCCCATAACTTTTTCCCTGAGGGTGTAGAATGGATGCCACTTGATTGTCATGGCTCCCTGCAATGGAAGGGTGGGAGTTCTAGTTTCCAAAGGACTGCCACCTCTCTCTGTCAGCGGAATGGTGTCTAACCAAGCGACTTAATGCAGTTTGACACCATTTAAAACTGCAGTGGAATCCGAGGATGTGCATTTTGACAGGGAAACACCTTGTGAAACTACAACTCCCAAGGGTTACTAGGAGCAATAGGTCACAGTCCAGCTTGTAAGGATTAAAGGGGGAAAGTTGAGTTCCTTTCCACACGCTCACACCTTTCAGGTTGCATAATCTTCCCCTTTTGGCCTCTATCTCGGCTTGTCTCTGGGTGGAGAACTACAAAGCCATTAACCTGGGAGGGGCGGATTCCGCCTCACCTGTAAACACCTGCCCAATGCGCTGCCTTTACCTTTTTATAGCAAGGTTCCAAAGGGAGTTCCTTCTCCTGGTAAGTGGTTGGCTTTTCTGCTTCATTACACCCATCAGTGACCCAAAATAGACTTCCCCCATTTTTCTAACCCTAAGAAACTATATTTTTCTCCATATATATATATATATATATATATATATATATATATACACACATACATACATACACACATTATATATATACACACACACACACACACATATACTAGCCGTCCCCTGCCACGTGTTGCTGTGGCCTAGTCTGTGTATATATGTTTTGTGTGTGTGTATATTCGTTTATGTGTATGTATATATTTGTGTATATATGTGTGTGTGTATTTGTGGGTTTATAAGTGTAGATGCATATTGTGTATATGTGTGTGTTTGTCTATATGCATATTTTGTGTATATATGTATGTATGTGTATGTATGTGTGTGTATTTGTGGGTTTATATGTGTAGATGCATATTGTGTATATATATGTGCTTGTCTATATGCATATTTTGTGTATATATGTATGTATGTGTGTGTATTTGTGGGTTTATATGTGTAGATGCATATTGTGTATATGTGTGTGCTTGTCTATATGCATATTTTTGTGTTTGTATGTACGTATGTGTATGTATGTGTGTGTATTTGTGGGTTTATAAGTGTAGATGCATATTGTGTATATGTGTGTGCTTGTCTATATGCATATTTTTGTGTTTGTATGTACGTATGTGTATGTATGTGTGTGTATTTGTGGGTTTATAAGTGTAGATGCATATTGTGTATATGTGTGTGCTTGTCTATATGCATATTTTTGTGTATATATGTATGTATGTGTGTGTATTTGTGGGTATATAAGTGTAGATGCATATTGTGTATATGTGTGTGCTTGTCTATATGCATATTTTTGTGTATATATGTATGTATGTGTGTATTTGTGGGTGTATATGTGTAGATACATATTGTGCATATGTGTGTGCTTGTCTATATGCATATTTTGTGTATATATGTATGTATGTGTGTGTATTTGTGGGTTTATAAGTGTAGATGCATATTGCATATATATGTGTGCTTGTCTATATGCATATTTTTGTATATATATGTATGTATGTGTATGTATGTATATGTGTGTATTTGTGGGTTTATACGTGTAGATGCATATTGTGCATATGTGTGTGCTTGTCTATATGCATATTTTTGTGTATATATGTACATATGTTATGTATGTGTGTGTGTTTGTGGGTTTATAAGTGTAGATGCATATTGTGTATATGTGTGTGCTTGTCTATATGCATATTTTGTGTATATATGTATGTATGTGTGTGTATTTTTGGGTTTCTAAGTGTAGATGCATATTTTGTATATGTGTGCGCTTGTCTATATTCATATTTTGTGTATATATGTATGTATGTGTATGTATATGTGTGTATTTGTGGGTTTATCAGTGAAGATGCATATTGTATATATGTGCGTGCTTGTCTATATGCATATTTTTGTGTATATATGTATGTGTGTGTGTGTATTTGTGTGTGTTTGTCTGTGTGTATATATATATATACACACATACACAGATACGTGTGTGTGTATATAATGTGTGTATGTGTATGTATATATGGTGTATTTTTTGGTTTTTTAGTCTGTTCCACGGGGGTTGTGTGTGTGTGTGTGTGTGTGTGTGAGTGTAGGGGTGATGGACACTAGTTAGGTGTCTTGTGTCCACATTTCATGTCAATTCGTCCAGTGGTTTTTGAGTTATGTTAATCCCACAAATGAACATTACATATATATATATATATATATATATATATATATATTTACACACACACACACACACAGATACACACATACACACACACAGTGATATTGATGTTCAGTTTCAAAAATGAGAAGTCTTCGACATGGTTTGTCATTCTGAGCCAAAAGGTGGGCAATAAAAAAATTAATAATAATAATAATAATAATAATAATAATAATAATTACTATTAGGTTTGAGCATTGACTCCGAGACATGGGTTTGAATTTCCACTCACCCATTGGGTGACCTTGGGCAAGTCACACTCTCTCACCCTTTTTTTGCAATGGCAAAATGATCTCCCTCTTCTGGAATGCTGGGATCTGTAGTTTTGTGCGCTACATTTACACTTCTGCGCCAGAGAGCTCTGGGGTCACCGGAAACTACAAATCCCAGGTGGCCATGGGCCTTGAAGGAGGGTCAAACTGCTACAGCACTGCAGTGTAAACCATCTCTTTGTGTTACCTCGAACCCATTTCCCAATGCAATTCCAAGGATCTAGAATAGGGGATGATGGAAGTTGCAGTCCTCATGTTATATAGAGAATGAGACCAGCAATGATTAAAATAATAATTTTCATTGTTTTTTTAAAGATGTGCATTGTGTTTTTAAATGGCTGTGAGCTGCTTTGCATCGCAACCAAAGAAATAAAAGTAGGATATAAATAAATAAATAGAGGAGGAGGAGGAGGAGGAGGAAGAATAAGTAGAGAAAGAAAAGGGAGGGAGGAGAAGATGAAGAAGGAAGAAGAAGAGGAGGAAAAGGAGAAGAAAAGGATAAAGGAAAGGAGGAGAGGGAGAAAGAGAAGAAAAGAGAAGAGAAGGAGAAAAAGGAGAAGAGGAGGAGAAAAAGAAAAAGCAAGAAGAAGGGAAAGGAGAAGAGGAAGAAGAAGAGGAAAAGGAGGAGGAGGAGAGGAAGAGGAAGAAGGAGAAGAGGAGGAAATGGAAGAGGAGAAGTACCAAAAATAAGAAGAGGAAGAATGACATGAAGGAAAAGAGAAAGGAGAAGAAGAGGAGGAAAAATAGGAGGAGAGGAAGAAGACGAGGAGGAAAAGGAATAGAGAAAGGAGAGGAGGAAGAGGAAGGAGAAGAGAAAGAAAAATAAGAGTAGAAGGAAGAAGAGGAAGAAGGGGAGGAGGAGGAGAAAAAGAAAAAGGAGAGGAGGAGGAAGGAGAAGAGGAAGGAGAAAGAGAAGAGGAAGGAGAAAGAGAAGAGAAAGAAAAAAGAGGAATGGAAGAAGAGGAAGGAGAGGAAGGAGAGGAAGAGAAAAAAAGAAGAATAGAAGGAAGAAGACGAAGAAGGGGAAAAGGAGGAGAAAAAGAAAGAGGAAGGAGAGGAGGAAAAGGAAGAGAAGAGAAAGGAGAGGAGGAGGAAGAAGAAGAGGAAGGAGATATAGAAGAGAAAGAAAAAGAAGAGGAATAGAAGGAAGAAGAGAAAAGGAGGAAAGGGAAGAGGAGAAGAGAAAGGAGAGGAGGAAGAGTAAGGAGAAGAAGAGGAACAGAAGGAAGAAGAGGAGGAGGAGAGGAAGGAGAAGAAGAGAAAGCAGAAGAAGAGAAAGAAAAAGAGGAATAGACGGAAGAAGAGGAGAAGAAGAAGGAGTAGAAGAAAAGGAGAAGGAGGAAGAAGGAGAAGAAGAGAAAACAGAAGAGGAACAGAAGGAAGAAGAGGAGGAGGAGAGGAAGGAGAAGAAGAGAAAGCAGAAGAAGAGAAAGAAAAAGAGGAATAGACGGAAGAAGAGGAGGAGAAGAAGAAGAAGAAGGAGTAGAAGAAAAGGAGAAGGAGGAAGAAGGAGAAGAAGAGAAAACAGAAGAGGAGAAGAGGAAGGGGAGGAGGGGGAGGAAGAAGAAGAAGAAGAGGAAAGAGAAGAAGAAAAAGAAAAAGAAGAGGAATAGAAGGAAGAAGATGAGGAGGAGAGGGAGAAGGAGAAGGAGTAGAAGAAAAGGAAAAGGAGAAGGAGAAAGAAGGAGAAGAAGACAAAGCAGAAGAGGAGGAGGAGAGAAAGGAGAGGAGGAGGAGGAAGAAGAAGAGGAAGGAGAAGAGGCGGAGAAGAAGGAGTAGAAGAGAAGGAAAAGGAGAAGGAGGAAGAAGGAGAAGCAGAGAAAGCAGAAGAGGAGGGAAGAGAAAGGAGAGCAGGAG